>NC_050573.1:318743808-319043808 GCF_011100635.1 Trichosurus vulpecula | reverse complement strand
ATGAGAATAGAGAAAAAGGAGATGAATGAATTGGGCAGGTAACTGAAAGAGCTAGGAAAAAAAAACAAATTGAAAATCCCCAATTAAATACCAAATTAGAAATACTGAAAAACAAAGGGGAGATTAATAAAATTGACATCAAGAAAACTATTGAATGAATAAATAAAACTAAGAGCTGGTTTTATGATAAAACCAATAAAAATGATAAACCTTTGGTCAATTTGATTAAAAAAAAAGAAAGAAGAAAGCCAAATTACCAGCATCAAAAATGAAAAGGGTGAATTCACCTGCAATGAAGAGGAAATTAGAACAATAATTAGGAATTAGTTTGCCCAATCGCATATCCATAAATTTGAAAAGTTAGGGAAATAGATGAATATTTCCAAAAATACAAATTGCCCAGGCTAACAGAAGAAGAACTAAAATACCTAAATAATCCCATCTCAGAAAAAGAAATGGAACAAGCCATTAATGAAATTCCTAGGAAAAAATCTCCAGGGCCAGATGGTTTTACATGTGAATTCTATCAAACATTTTAAAGAACAATAAATTCCAATACTTTATGGACTGCTTGGGAAAATAGGTGAAGGAGTCCTACCAAATTCCTTTTATGACACAAAGATGATACTAGTACTTAAATCAGGAAGAGTCATAACAGAAAGAGAAGATTAAAGACCAATTTCCCTAATGAATATTATGCAATAATTTTAAATAAAATATTAGCAAAAAATTGCTGCAATGTGTCATGACAATAATACAGTATGACCAGGTAGGATTTATTCTAGGGATGCAAGGTTGGTTCAATATTAGGAAAGCTATCAGCATAATTGATCACATCAACAACAAAACTAGCAGAATCCATATGATTATCTCAATAGATGGGGAAAAAGCTTTTGACAAAATGAAACACCCATTCCAAATAAAAACATTAGAAAGCATGGGAATAAATGGAATCTTCCTTAAAATAATAAATACCATCTACCTAAAACCACCAGCAAGCATTATGTGTAATGGCCATGATCTAGATGCATTCCCAATAAATTCATGGGTGAAAAAAGAATGTCCATTATCATTCCTATTACTCAATTTGGTACTAGAAATGTTAGCTTTAGGAATAAGAGAAGAAAAAGAAATTGAAAGAATTAGAATAGGCAAATAAGAAACTAAGTTATTCTTTTCAGATGATATGATGATTTACTAAGAGAATACAAGAGAATTAAGTAAAAAAATATTACTCAAAATAATAAATAACTTCAGCAAATTTGCAGGATATAAAATAAACCCATATAAATCCTCGGCATTCTTATACATTGCTAAGAAACCCAACAGCAGGAGATAGAAAGATAATTTCCACTTAAAGTTACTGTAGACACCATAAAATACTTGAGAGTATACCTGCCAACATCAACCCAGGGCCTATATAAACAAAATTATGAAACACTTTTCATACAATTAAAATCATATCTAAATAAGTGGAAAAACTTCAGTTGCTCATAGTTAGGCCAGGATAACATAATAAAAATGACAATTTTACCTAAATTTATTTACTTATTCAGTACCATACAAATCAAACTATGATTTTTTTTTTGCATAGCTAGAAAAAATAATAACAAAATTAC
Source organism: Trichosurus vulpecula (assembly GCF_011100635.1). Classification (NCBI taxonomy): domain Eukaryota; kingdom Metazoa; phylum Chordata; class Mammalia; order Diprotodontia; family Phalangeridae; genus Trichosurus; species Trichosurus vulpecula. The sequence continues at coordinate 319,042,189 of NC_050573.1, read as the reverse complement.
TCCTGGAAGAACAAGAGATCCAGAATATCTAAGGAAATAATGAAAATAAATGCTGGGGAAGGTGGCCTACCCATATCAGATATTAAACTATTATATAGCAGCAGTCATCAAAACTACTTGGTACTGGGTAAGAAATAGAGTGGTGGTTCAGTGGAATAGGTTAAATACACAAGACAAAACAGTCAATGACTATAGCAATCTGCTCTTTGATAAACCCGAAGAATCCAGCTTCTGGGATAAGAATTCACTATTTCACAAAAAAACTGCTAGGAAAATTAGAAAACAGTATGGCAGAAACTGGACATAGACGAATATCTTACACCATATACCAAAGTAAAGTCAAAATGGGTTCATGATTTAGGAATAAAGGCTGATACTATAAGCAATTTGGGAGAGCAAGGAATAGTTCACCAGGCCATATTTACGGAGAAGGAAAGAATTCACGACCCAACAAGACATAGAGAGCATTACAAAACGCAAAATGGATAATTTTGACTATACTAAATTGAAAGGCTTTTGTATAAACAAAGCCAATGTAACAAAGATTAGGAGGGAAGCAGAAAATTGGAAGGAAATCTTTACAACAAGTGTCTCTGATAAAGGCCTCATATCTAAAATATACAGGGAACTGAGCCAAATTTATAAGAATACAAGTCATTCCCCAATTGCGAAATGGTCAAAGTATATGAACAAGCACTTTTCAGAGGATGTAATTAAAGATATCTATAGTCATATGAAAAAATGCTCTAAATCACTATTGATTAGAGAAATGCAAATCAAAACAACTCTTAGGTACCATATCTCTCCTGTCAGATTGGCTAACATGACCAAACAGGAAAATGATAAATGCTGGAGAAGATGTGGAAAAATTAGAACATTGCCACATTGTTGGTGGAGTTCTGAACTGATCCAGGCATTCTGGAGAGCAATTTGAAACTATGCCCAAAAGGCCTATAGAAATGTGCATTAACTTTGACCCAGCAATACTTCTCACTTCTAGGGCTATATTCTAAAGAGATCAGGTAAGTGGGAAAGGGACCCATGTGCACAAAAATATTTATAGCAGCTATTTTTGTGATGGCAAAGAAGTGGAAATCAAGGGGATGCATATCATTAGGGGAGTGGCAAAAATATTGTGATAAGTGAATTTAATGGAATACTATTGTGCTATAAGAAATGAGGAGCAGACAGAGTTCATTATAACTTGGAGTGCCTTATATGAAATAATGCTGAGTGAGGGGAGCAGAGCGAGGAGGTCAGTATACACGATTACAGACACATGGTATCTGTAATGACTAACTTTGATAGACTTGACTCCTCTCATCAATGCAAGGTTCAAAGAGAGCCCCAAGAGACTCATCATGGAAAAAAGGTAGGCACATCCAGAGAAAGAATTATAAAGTCTGAATGCAGATGGAGGCAAACTATTTGCTCTTTCTGTTTCCTTCTTTGTTGGTATTTTTCTCCTTTCTAATGATTTACTTCATTGGTTATATTTCTTCTTTACAACTGGACTGTTTTGTAAATAAGTTCAACGTGAAGGTAAATATAGAACCTACATTGGATTACATGCTATTATGGGGAGTAGGGGGGAGGGAGGGAGAAAAAATTCAGAATCCAAAAACCTGTGGAACTGAATGCTGTAAACTAAAAATAAAAAAAAAATATCTTGGGGAAAAAATAAAATAAAAAAAAATCTTCTGTAATTGTCTTTATATCATTCCTGACTTTATCTTGACAGGTAGACTACCAAAATTTTAAGTTATCTTTGGTTACTTTAAATTGAATTTCTGTAATATGTAGAAATGCTGTTGATTTAAGTGGATTCCTTTTATATCCTGCAATGCTGCTAAATTTGTTAGTTATTTCAAGTAGTTTTTTTTTTTAGTTTGTTCTCTGTGATTCTCTAAGTATACTATCATATCATCTGCAAGGAGTGATGGCTTTGTTTCTTCATTGCCTATTCTAATTCCTTTAATTTTTATCTTAATGTTAAAGCTAACATTTCTCGTACAATGTCAAAAAAAAAAACAGTGGTGCTAGTGGACTTCTTTTTTTCATTCTTTATCTTCCTGAGAATCCTTCTAGCCTATCCCCATTACATGTCATTTCTGATGGTTTTAGATAGATGATGCTTACTATTCTAAGAAAAATTAAATTTGTTCCCATGCTTTCTAGTGTTTTTAATACGAATTGGTGTTATAATTCATCAAAAGCTTTTTCTGTATCTATTGAGGTAATCACATGATTTTTGTAAATTTTGTGGTTGATATGGTTAACTATGTTAATAGTTTAATTGTTTTCCAAATATTGATCCAGCCCTGTGTTCCTGGTATAAATCATGCCTGGTCATAGTGTATTATCCTCATGAGAGGTTACTGTAATCTCACTGCTTCAATTTTATTTAAAATTTTTGCCTCAATACTCATTAGGGAAATTGGTCTATAATTTTCTTTTTCTGTTTTGGCTCTTCTTAATAATAGGTATCAGCACCATATTTGTATAATAAAAAGAATTTTGTAGGACTCTTTCACTTATTTTTCCAAATAGTTTATATAGTATTAGAATTAAATGTTCTTTAAAGTATTAATCTGATCATTATACCTATATACTGTTACTCTATATATGGTAGAGTATGTGCACACACACATATATGTATGTATATTATATATTCACACATATGTGTATATGTATGTATGTATGTGTGTGTGTGTGTGTGTGTGTGTACTTGAATTCAAACCTCAAAGCAAAATCAGTTACTGTCCCAAGCCCTTGTACTCAAATAGCAAGTTTCACCAATCATGGCTTAGGGTTGATACATTTATTTTTACTCTCATGAATTTACAATAAACAATAAAAATTTATAAGGTCTCACGTACATAAGAGATCTCACTTTGCATCTTTCACTTATTTTGCTTTTCTTCTCGAGTTTAAATTTATCCTGGTGTAAATACCAATCATTAGAAATCATTTCTATATTATACAGATGGGTTCACAAGTGAATCATGTACAAACTTGTAAATCCTCAACAAGGCATGTTCATTGTTTAGGAACTCCATAATCCAAAAAAGCTTTTCCCCCAGGGCTGATGACTTTTCCCACATAGCTGGTTCCCAGGAACCTTGCAAGTATAAAAAATAAGGGGAATTCACAGGGACCACAGAGAAGGTGCTGATCCTCAAGCTTTTTCCTGCCCCCCACAAATATATCCTTCCTCTGGACTGTTGTAAATCACATACTTTCTTGATGGCAAGTTTCCTATTTTCAGTCTTAATGTTTGTTTGTTTTTGTTTTTGTTTTTGCCCTGATTGAATCGCCCCAGTGTCCTTCTATGTCTACCTACTTGCCAAAATATCTTTTGGGGTTGCCATACATCACTGTGCATTCTGCACTGTGTAGAAACAATCTGCTAGCAGCTGCTGTAGGTGTTGTATGACCAATATCAGCAGCATATAGAAGACATGCTAACGCAGCTTCTTTTGATCTGCTTTACTAAGGAAAGTAACTTTAAGGGGTTAACATCCTTACTTTAATCAAATATACATATTTAAACTCACTTAGTTCAGGAGGAAAAGCCAGCAACCTGAACTTCAGAGCAAATAAAAACAAATTATGAAGAAAGACAATATAAATAGACCAAATTACAATTTAGTTACCAGAGAAGAACCAATGGGTCTGTGTTAGCAAAGCCAGGGGGCAGTTACAAAGGCTTTCCCAGAGTCACACACCCCTCTTCCAGTGAGTCAGAGCCCCCAAAGGAAAAATGCCAACCTCTGAGTTTGTATACCCTGTTTGGGGTCAAAGGGCATCACAACATGCAACTCAAACCTACATGACCTAGAAGTGTCAACAAACATGCGACTCAAACCCATGTGGCCTAAAATTTCTGGCCTCACAAACATGTGACTCAAACCCATGTAAACTAGGCTTTCCCTTGAGGCAAGCAAGTTATCAAAGATTCCCAACCTAATCAAAGAACAAAGGCCAGACAAAATTCAAGGGCACTTGATTAAATAAGTACTAAAAGCAAAAAACAAAAACAAAAGAAAGTCCCACCTTAATTACTGATATACACTGGTATCTACCAGAGCAGACACAGTTTGTTTATTTTTAGGGCCCAGTGTATGGTAACTGGCAAATGAAGCCTCTAGTCACCCCCTATAGCCAGGCATTAGAGAAGACCTTAGTCATCTTCTGAAGGGAGGGGAGCTAGAGGCATCCACTTCATCTGTCCTTAGAGCTGCTCTGGTCTGTATTCTTTTACATCCCTCCACACCAGTGGAATAGACTAGCCATGCTGCATACCCTCAAACCCCAACGTAGACTGCTGTGAATGGACAGAACCCATCTTGGTAAAGTTTTAACTTCATCCCCTCCTTTTCACACACAGTAATCAATTACCAATTTTAGGTTTCAACATTATAGCAATGACCCAAGTAACTTAGCTAACAATCTTATCACTTTCATCAGTGATAGCAAATAGTTATGGACTTAACTTCTTAATTACAGGCAAAGGTGGAAATATGCAGTTCCCTAAAGGGCAATTACAAAACACTATAAAACAGGGTTAGCAGGGCTGATAAAATAGCATCACTAGTTTTAAACATTTTTTCCACTGTCTTTTTGTGTCTCTCAGATCATACTGTAATAGCATCTAAGTTACAAAAAGTTGCTTGATATAAGTTATATCAAAGTTTACTAATTTGAATCAATATTATGTATTTGAAACTTGGAAAAAAAACCCATTACTGATCAAGTGACTTCAGTCCTGTTGAATGCATTTCCAAATTACATTATACAGAAAAATCAAGCATCTCATCACCATTGGCATTGTGTCCTGCATGCATCTACTTAGGGAACTGATAATAACTTGCTTAAGGTCACCCAGTTAACGAATTTCAGATCCACGAATTGTCTCAATTTGTCTTAATGTTAAATAGTATAATAAATTTTAACTTACCCCAAGCATTAATTAGAAGTGACACATTTCACTTAAATTTTAACCAGAATGAATTCAATTTCACTTGAATCTATGTTCCAAATGGTATTACAGAGAATCTGGGGTTCTGATTTTAATACTATAGCATTATATTTTAAACAAATGATATTTTTTCCAAACACTTCCTCTTGTGAGGTCCACTATATCTAGCCAATCCATTCTGGAAGATTATAAAAGTGACAATCTTGTACTAAGATTTGATCTACCTCAATTATCACACTTAAGAACATATTTTAATTTAATTCAATTCTCAATTCTGCAATCTCAGAAATAACCCATAGCATATCAATTCATTCATAGCTCTCTATGATTTCCTAAAATTAAAATGAGTCACATATAATGTACAATCAAGTTTCCAGTTTTTACATACATCCCAATTTATAAAGGTACTTTAAATTTGACCAGTACTCAGCTTGAAAGACTTTAATTCTTTCTAGATATTCCAAATCGAATTCAATTACTTTTTGATTGTTTCCCAATTCACACAAATCTGTTTTTTTCCCCTTTGGTGACACAGGAAAGGGGTAAGTGCTACTTATGTTGAAAGTACATGTCTTATTTTTTTCTTTCCTCTCTTCACCTTGAAACTTTCACTGATACATCCCCCAAACCCAGTGAAATGAGCTTCTCTTAATAAATCTACATAGATCTAAGGGGCAAAGCTTCCCTCTCCCCTTTTTTTCTTATCTGTCCTTTACATCCCAGAAACAGACTGTCACAGTTCAGGAGTGAAGAGGGAGAGGTTTAATCAGTGAAATTGATACATAATATACAAAAACAAAGGAGCACAGTAGCATAGTGACTAGCCAGAAAAGTGATAAAAGAAGATTATGCATTGAAGCCCTTCACCATGGGGACTTGCCTATGTGTTTTCTAGCTATGCAATCTAGCTCAGTAAAAAAATAAGTTGAATTAAACACAAAACAGTCTAAATTTCACAATGACACTCCTCTGTTTAAGAAGTCCCAGTGATACCCAAACGCCCCTAGGCTAAAAAAGAAAGTCATCTCTTTTGCAATTTAAGGCTCTTTAGAATTTAGCTCCATTTTCATTTTTTCAGGCTTTTTGCCATCCCTTCATTAAGTATGAAAAATTTTATTGAACCACTTTTGAGCATCTGAAACCAATTGTTCTATCTTTTTTAACATAAATCTATGTCAAGTTGTACTGATTTTTTACTAAATGCTGCAGGAGAGAAAGAATGAGAGAGAGGTAGAGAACCAAACAGACAGATAGATGCAGAGACAGAAATAGAGAAATAGAGAGAGAACCAGGCAGAGATAGACAGACAGAGACAAGTAATCAGAGAGGACAGGGGCAAAACAGAGACAAAGAAACCTGCTTTCAAAGAGAAAAGTAGTAGAAATTCAAATAGCATTTAGATCCTTTAACAAAATGTCATTTCATCACATTGAATTTGATTCTATGTAGTAGATATAGTCTTACTTTATCTGAAGAATAAATTTCCAATGATCAAGGAGAGGTCCTAATACCAAAGAGAAGTCCTAAAGTAAGAGTCCTCAAATAATGGTAGTGATTATGAAGAACAGGAGAATGGGATTAAAGGGGATTAAGTTAATTAAAATATATGGAAATAATTTTTAAGTTATGAGAAACTTGGGGGCGGAGCCAAGATGGCGGCTGGTAAGCACGGACTAGAGTGAGCTCCGTACCCAAGTCCCTCCAAAAACCTATAAAAATGGCTCTGAACCAATTCTAGAACGGCAGAACCCACAGAACAGCAGAGGGAAGCAGGGTTCCAGCCCAGGACAGCCCGGATGGTCTCTGGGTGAGCTCTATTCCACACGGAGCTGGGAGCTGGGAGCTGGGAACGGAGTGGAGCAGAGCCCAGCCTGAGCGGCGTGGACGATCCAGACCAGAAGCCTGGCGGAGGGGGCCCTAGCGCCCTGAATATGTGAGCTGCGGCAGTTACCAGACCCCTCGACCCACAAACACCAAAGACTGGGGAGAAGGTTAGTGGGAAAAGCTGCGGGAGTGGAAGGAGTTCGCGGTTCGGCTTCCAGCCCCCGGGGGCAGCGGAGGTGGGGCAGTTACAGCTGTTGTTACTTCCAGCTCCAGGCCCACCTGGTGGGAGGAATTAAGTGGCGGATCACAGCAGGGGTGCACAGCCTGCCGAAGATCTGAGCCCAGTCTGGACTGGGGGTCCTTGGGGAAGGAGGAGTGCGGCTCTGATAGAGCTGGCACCTCCCCCCCAAATGTAGAACATAGAACTCTGTAATCTACAAGCAGTCATACCCCACTGAAAAACTCAAGGGTCAAGTTAGTTGGTTGGGAATATGGCCAGGACGCGAAAACGCGCCCAGATTCAGTCTCAGACTTTGGATTCTTTCTTTGGTGACAAAGAAGACCAAAACATACAGCCTAAAGAAGACAACAAAGTCATAGAGCCTACAACCAAAGCCTCCAAGAAAAACATGAACTGGCCCCAGACCATAGAAGAACTCAAAAAGGATTTGGAAAAGCAAGTTAGAGAAGTAGAGGAAAAATTGGGAAGAGAAATAAGAAGGATGCGAGAAAACCATGAAAAACAAGTCAATGACTTGCTAAAGGAGACCCAAAAAAATACTGAAAAATACACTGAAGAAAACAACACCTTACAAAATAGACTAACTCAAATGGCAAAAGAGCTCCAAAAAGCCAATGAGGAGAAGAATTCCTTGAAAGGCAGAATTAGCCAAATGGAAAAGGAGGTCCAAAAGATCACTGAAGAAAATACTACTTTAAAAATTAGATTGGAGCAAGTGGAAGCTAGTGACTTTATGAGAAATCAGGATATTATAAAACAGAACCAGAGGAATGAAAAAATGGAAGACAATGTGAAATATCTCCTTGGAAAAACCACTGACCTGGAAAATAGATCCAGGAGAGATAATTTAAAAATTATTGGACTACCTGAAAGCCATGATCAAAAAAAGAGCCTAGATACCATCTTTCAGGAAATTATCAAGGAGAACTGCCCTGATATTCTAGAGCCACAGGGCAAAATAGAAATTGAAAGAATCCAAGTTATGAGAAACTTTTTGCAAACTACCTGAAAAAAATTTAAATATGGCAAAAGTATTCTGGATGTCTATGAAATTATAGGAATTAATATGCCTTCCAATGTCACAATATGATAATATAAACATTTATTAAGCAGGTCCTAAGTGTCAGGCACTGTGCTAAGCACTCAGGACTCAAATAAGAAAAAGAAAGGGCAGTATCTTCCCTCAGAAAGTTTATATGGATTTGGTAAGAAAGAGCAGGCCTCAGTGTTAATAAGTCCTGTGTTCTAGTCCTACCTTTTACACTTATTGACTGTATGATCCTGCATTAGTTCCTTAACCTTTCAGTGCATTAGGGAACTCTAACATTATAAATTGTAAAAACATTGCCATTCTGTACTGGTAAAGATATTGTAATTACCTAGAAATTGCCCATAACAGTGAAAGCACAGATTTAGTCCTTATCCGTATTTTTTCATGCCTTTGTATTTTTGCAGCTCATTGCCTCAGCAAATGTTGGATATGGTACTTGGAATCAGGAATACCTGGGTACAAATCCTTCCTTATAAACTCACCGGCTGTGTAATCCTGGGTAAGCCATCTGAATTCCCTGTATTTCATTTTCTTCTGATAAATTTAGGATAATAACATTATCTCCTTTATATACTTTTGTGAGGATCAAATGAATTAATATATAAAGCGTTTTACAAACCTTAAAATTCTTTGCAAATACTTGCCATTGTTATTGTTATCATTAATGTGATGATGAGGATGAGGAGGAGGATGATGATGATAATGATGATGATGAGTGCCAATCACAGTGCCTGACAAAGCTAACTAATTCTTATGGCAAAGCATGAATGAGTGAATATGAAAGACATTAATCTGATTTCCTCTCTTAAGTTTTAGATTTAATCTCTGTGAAAAGCACCTGACACCTTTTCCATGGTTATAATGGTAATAGTTTAGTGTCTCTTCTTCCCTCCATCTGAATTACATCCTTCCATCTTCAAAGTCCACTGGCATAAATTCCCTACAGACTCTTAGGAGCCACCCTCCCCCATGATGAAAATACACTACTTTTGAAGTACTCTGTATGTTATTTGCAGGAAACATTGTGTTCTCCTAATTAGCTATAGAAGAGGGAAACATCACTCTAAACCCTCAAACTTCTCCTTCAAAATGGAGATACATTACTAAGTAGTTACCTGCCGTGGAAGAAATGCAAATATAACTTAATCTCCACATGTCATTGGATTAGTTATTGTTCTCTCAGTACTTGCTGAAATTGAGGGCCTTATTTTTTTCAACTCCTTCTGCCAAATCTAATTTCTATCCATCAAAGTAAGGTACATGGTTATTCTAATTGTTTGTAGTGCCAGAGATTTCTACATAATATTTTTATTGTGACATTTTCTGTATCTTTCTGGGGTATTCTCAACTTTTCTCAGATATTTAATGCTACTTTGGTTGTGTGCCTGTATGATTTTCAATTAAAGAACTGATGTCAATAACAAAAAACAAACCAAAAAAAGTAAGTCTTAATCTTAAAAAGAAATCCAATTTTTATCCACTTTTTTTTCTTATCCCAACTTTCACTTTGTTCGGGCACCCAATTAAGGATATTTCCCTCATGGTTTTTATTTCAGCATCTTCTAATCCCACCTTTTCTTTTTGGAGATGGTTCCAACCTTTTTCCAACACTATTGGTTGGGGTTCATTTGGTTTTCGCAGACCAGTTCCTGCCAACCTACTGATATTGTGTCAGGATTTTACTGCTCTTGATTCCTGGAGACATGGTACCTATGGCGTGAACATGTATTAAACATTAGAGGGCATCTAAGAAAATGTTAAAAATGAAGCTATATCTAGCTTTGTAAAATAGACCCATTACTCAAGCCTCTGAAGAATTTTGTATATCATCTCAGACACTTAATAGTAATGCACAATTAATTAGGTTTTTTCTCAGAACATTCACATTATTTGGTAATACAAACAGATACACTTAGAGAAAGCCACCCATGTAGGTAAATTCTTTAGAGCTGCTTTGCTCTGCCATTGAGACCTTGCTCCCTTGATTTCCTTCCATTCAAAGCACAAAATTAAAGTCAGCTGCCTCACTATAAAGGAACAATCTGTCAACTAAATGACAAATTCTTTTAAGTCCAACTTTTCCATGATGACTCTATTTGTGGTAGAAGTGTCTGATAATCTCAACTAGCATATTTGCCAATGGCTGCATTATGTTTATGATGGAACCAGATGCTCCCCTGGGGCTGGGTTTATGTTTTTCTATCAGTTTAATGAAGTCAAAAGGAGATCTTGATTTTGTACTAGTAGTGCTCCAGAAAGATTGTCTTTCAGATAAAATTTGGTGTCACAGTTTTGATAACTGGCTAGCAAGAACATCAATAAAACAGTCTGGAAAAGCAGAATAAGGGATCAAGCACGTGGCTTTGATTAAAAAAAAATGTTGTACTGCTCATACAAGATCCACCATGCTCCATTCACAGAAGGCACTTAATAGAAGGCTATAGCAGGAAATCATGAAGCCTGAGAGAGTCTAGGAGTAGTTTCAGGGACTGGCAAGCAATGTCCTGTTATAAAAGAACCTTCTCCGACGTTATGTACCTTCCATTTTTCTTTATAGCTTCCACAAAATTATTTGAAGATACATTGATGTTGTGCTGAAATGCCACCTTTGTAACTCCTATAAAAATACATGAAAACACCTTGATCACTGCCATGTCCATCTCCCCCTTCCCCTCCCTCATGCACAAGGAAGTGTGTCACATATTCACCCATACATATATCTTTGTGTTGCACTTTACAGCTTTTTTCAGTAAAATTTCACTTGTGAGAGAACTTCAAGCAATTTTCTGCTAGCAGGGGCTTGTATGCTCTTAACCTAGTTAAGTGAGTGGGGGCTGGGTGGGTAGCAGGAAGAGTTAGGTAGCAGAGGATAGCACTTGTATATTTCATTAGAGAGAGTGCAAAATATTGGGGACATGGCGATATAGAAAACTATTTGTAAAATTTGGTTGAAACTTTTCAAAAAATATAATAGCCAAGAAAGTTAAAACCTAGAACCTAATATAATACCAAGGTTAGAATTGTTATGCCTACCCGTGAATCCTATCCTTTAGCTTCAAAGATAATTTATCAGGTTGTTTGTGGTATTGGATCCCTGCCTAAAGAATTCTTTTCTCCAGATATGGTAAGTATTGTCTTTGGGAAATGGTAATAAACAAGTATTTACTTAGTATTGAAGGATGTTTTTGGACCAGGGTAAGGAAAAATTAAATTGAATGCTTTATGAAGATGCTGGAACTTCAAAGAGGAAGAGTACTGAAGTTTTCAAGTACTGTCTTTCCTGCTACTTGAACCAAAGATGTTCTGCTAAAACATTTATGAGGGGTGGGAATCAGTTGAGCCCATGAGCCCCCAACCTCTGATATACCTTTCTATAGCTCCATTTTTCCTTCTCTCAAATCAGCTGATACTACCTAAGTTCATTTTCAATTAAAAGTAATCCCATTTCTCAAAGACCTTTGGGAAGTGATGCCAAATTAATATGGAAATTAAGTAAATCCCATCAGCAAGTGAAATCCCTCCTCTACATTTCCCAAATTAGCTAAAATAATCAAATGTGACAGGATCTGGAGTTCAACAAATGATACTTCCCCAAGCTTATTGTAGTATCCCTCCTTCTGAGGAATAATGCCGACCTGCATATGTGGAAGTCTTGTACCAGTGTATCAAGACCAATGCAACCATCAGTATGAAGACTTTCATGTAGCCAAGTCTATCTACTATTATCATCCCATAGTTCTGCTTTGATAGAGATTGATACCCAAAGCTAAGTCCTGTTAAATGGATCATAATTCTGAAATTAACTTTCTTCATGTGATAATCAAATAGATAACAGAAATAAGAACAAAACATGTTTTAAGAATTTATTAGTAAACTTCTTTGAAAAATTCATGATTACAGTGATTTTGATTCTTCATATGCAGATGATGAGATGATGATCTCTACATACTGTAGTTTTCTTGATAAGCAGTGGGGGGAAACGTCTAATGACCTGATTTTAAATAATGTGTTTTTAAAATCTAGATCCTTAATAAAATAGAGAATCTATATATAGGGACTTCTGGTTTGTCAGGATATTCAAAAATGTACATTTCTGTGGCAAAAACTTTAAGAACACAGATTCCTAATTAACCTAGGCTGAGGCATCAGCAGTAGTACTATATTTGATATTTTGGAGTGCTATGTTTACTATTACTATATTCAAGTACTATTTTTTAATTTTTTGGTGCTAGTTCTAAACTAAGGAGAGAGTTTTGACAGCAAGTGATCTCTGATTGTCAGGCATGAGTTCACTTTGGTCAATTTCATAACCTTAAAACCTTCATCACTCTCTTTTAAAAAAGTGTCATTCATTTTTTGCATCTTAAGCATTTTGAAATCCCATTGCCTAATATAATGATTCTTGCATATTTTTTGTTCTTCCATAATTGTATACAAGCTTGCAATGCACAGAGCAAGTCTTATATATCAATAAATTTTCTTCCACTCCTAGAATAGCTTGGCACTCAGAAAAGCGCAATAAGTATGCATTGAATTGAATCTGATTATACACGCAGATACACATATCCACATATATATATGCATGTATATATAAGTATATATGTACATTATATATACATATATACACACATGCGTGTGTGTGTATTTATGTGTGTATGGAAAAGAAAGAAAAGAAAATATTTTGGTTCAAGCAGTACTCCAAGATTTAGATATGACTTTGTCATCTCAATTACCAATCTTTATTATTGACTTTCTACTTCTTTATCTCAATGAAAACAGAAACATCTGTCATTCATCATAAGGGTAACAAAGAGCTTGCTAATCAGGTGAAAATGACAATTCTGAAAATAATACATTTAAAATTAAATGACAATCCTCTACTTATTACCTATAGATTTTATTACTTTTTGACTATATAACACAGTAATAACATCAGATTTATTACTATGATGTCATTTCAGAGCTATTATTATACTCAGAGTTTTTCATTTTGCAAACATACCAAGCATCAGATATTCATTGCTCCTCCAATTTGTTATTTTTATTATCAAGCTTAATATCTCCTCAAGAGAGGAGCACTGAAATATTTTCATAATTATAGTGTTTGTGGACTCTAATCAGTCACCAGAATTAGGAAGTTACACATATTTTCATTCTCTTCTCAGTGAAGTTATGTAAGAATATATGTTTCATCTTTGTTCACTCTTATTCAACAAGAATCTACACCACACAGTTTACACGTTACCAGGAGGGTAGAATGTATCATAATTTAGCCAGGTAGATACAATGTTGTGGAAGAAGCAAAACCAGGTCAGATATAGAGGCAAGCACAATAGATTATAGCCCACTTCATAGCATTTTGAACTTTTCCCAAACTTCCTTACTGATAGTTGAATTGGTATTTTCATCCCAACTCATTCATTGTTTTTTGTTTGCTTGTTTGTTTTGTTTGTTTGTTTTTACTTAATATACACTAGTGTCTGTGCTAGAATCTGTTGCTACTCATTGTTCACTCCTTGAATAACTTTTAAAATTCAAATTTATAAGAGATAAATAACCTAAAAGTCACATTCAAATTTCATTTATATAAATTAATAGATCACTTTTCCCTGGAAGGAGAGAACGTATCAAAAAAAGAAGAATCAAAGGCTTATATAGAAAGGGTGAGTGGGGGAGTGGAGAGAGGAAAGAGGGAGATCCAAAAATAAATTTCTCCACCTTCATACTTTTGCCTGTAGCTGGCTTTGATTGATATTTTAGACATGATAGGGATGATTCACATAATAACAACCATGTTTCTATCATTTGCATAGCAGCCTCTTATACACTATCAGGACTATCTTTGGTAGAGTATCTCCTGTTTTTTAAAAGAAGCTAATTTCAGATTGTTAACTGCACTGGAGCATTAAGTACTCCATCACTCCCTGCCTAGTTTTACTTTTCTTTGTACTAGATATCCAAATATATCCAGTCACATATCCTATTATTTAATGAATACACTATATTATTAGAAGCTTATTTCTATTATAATTCTGGATTATTTCTGCCCCTTAATTTCTAATTTCTCCTTACGCATTTGCTTATTCTATGCTGATTAATAAGCACACTCAAATTTAAGCATAATTTAAAAATACAAGTTGTCTCAAAAGTCTTATCTGCACCACACAAGAAATGTTTAGAGTATGCTGGGTTGGGTGTCAATGCAGATATATTATTCTGGTTCCTATTTGATAGTATATTACTTGGACCAACATTTCAACAAACATTTATCAAGTACCTACTATGTACCAAGCATGATGTGAAGTAAAGGGACACAATTATAAAAGTGATATAGTTCTTGCCTCTAGAAGCTTACATTCTAAAATGGATGTAACATAAATTGGAAACCTGTGTCCAAGAAGGAGAGTTTTGGTCAGAAGCAGTCATTAAGATATTGACTATATGTATGGGGATGAGGGGTGTTTGAAAATAGGGCAGCAGATTGTCACACTATTTTTTCCAGTAGCAGGGATAATACTGATTTTATTATTCTCTGCTGAAAGAGACGTAAAAAAGGGAATTTTGTTAGATAAAAATGGTGACAAAGCAGATGGCAGAATGTTCCTACTTTTTCTTAAAGATATAATGTCATGGTAGATTGTTAGATGGAATAAAGCTGAGGATATGGGGAAAGCAAGAATTGACTCATCTTCTAACTCAGGAAGCTATAGCCAAGATCTTGTTCCCAAAATGATTGGATGAACTGTGTTTGTATGGGGGCAGGGGGGCAGTTGGAAGAGATCATAGTATCAGGGTCTTTTCTTTCTTATCTTTTTCTTCTCCAATTTTTTTCTCCTTTTTCTTCTCTCTTCGTCTATAATTCATGGAATATCATGAGATGATTGAGGTAATTACAACCTTATATAACTTCAGTTATGATATATGACAGCCTTCCAGAGAAAGTCTTGGCACTTAAAGAGTTTGTAGGTAGTTTCATATGGCTCAGTAGCTAAAGCCATACACAACAATTGTGTGTGTGTTTATGAGGGGGATGTGGAGACAAGATGGGGACTGGAAAGCAGGGACTTTCTTAAGCTCTCCCCCAAATCCCTCCAAACACCTGTAAAAATGGCTCTGAACAAATTCTAGAGCAGTGGAACCCATGAAATAGCAGACAGAAACAGGTGTCCATCCCAGGAGAGCCTGGATGGTCACTGGGAAGGGTCTATTGCATGTTGCTGGGAGCAGAGCCCAGCAAGGGCCACAGTAAGATAGGCCAGACTGGGAGTCAGCTGGCCAGAACAGCACTTAAGGCCATAAATCATTGAGCTGTGGTAGTTACCAGACTTCTCAACCCACCCCAAAGAGCAGGTTAGTGGGAAACTGCAGGATTGAGGTGAGAGTTGTCTAGCCCTATACCTGGGGGTGGAGGAGGTGGTGCAGCGTTGCCTGTGGCAGCAGCAGAAAGCTCCTGAGGGTGTTTCTAGAGCTCCAGCCCCAGCTGCTTCCACGAGGCCATGGCTCACATGGTGGGAGTAATCTAGCAGCTGATTAGAGCAGGAGAGCAAAAAGAACTTTGTGGGCACAGAGGCAAGTTCTCTTGCTGTGCCCTGCTTAGATCTGGTTTGCTTGGCAGTTCTTTGGGGAAGAGGACCACTGCTGGAACAGAGCCTCTAGTGATGGTAGAGTAGAAGTAGCTCTGAAAACAGCAGTGCTTGGACCCAAAAGCTTGGGACAAACTTTACATTCTAAATGCAGTCATACCCTGACAAAAAGCTCAAGGGTCAAGTAGTTGGCTGGGAACATGATCAGGCAGCGAAAATAAACTCAGACTCAAACTCAAACTCTAGAGTCCCTTTCTGGTGACAAAGAATATCAAAACATACAGCCAGAAGTCAAAAAACTCAAAGAGCTTACAGCAAAAGCCTCTAAGGAAAATATGAATTGGTCTCAGGCCATGGAAGAGCTCAAAAAGGATTTTGAAAAACAAGTAAGAGAAGTAGAGGAAAAATTGGGAAGAGACATGAGAGTGAAGCAAGAAAACCATGAAAAGCAAGTAAACAACTTGCTAAAGGAGACCCCAAACAGTACTGAAGAAAATAGCATCTTAAAGAATAGACTAACTCAAATGGCAAAAGAGCTTCAAAAAGCCAATGAGGAGAAGAATGCCATGAAAGGCAGAATTGGCAAAATGGAAAAGGAGGTCCAAAAGACCACTGAAGAAAAAACAACTTTAAAAATTGGATTGGAGCAAGTGGAAGATAGTGACTTTATAAAAAAAACAAGATATTATAAAACAAAAACAAAGGAATGAAAAAATGGAAGACAACATGAAACATCTCATTGGGAAAACCACTGACCTGGAGAATAGATCCAGGAGAGATACCTTAAAAATTATTGGACTACCTGAAAGCCATGATCAAAAAAAGAACTTCAACATCATCTTTCAAAAAATCATAAAGGAAAACTGTCCTGATATTCTAGAACCAGAGGGTAAAATATAATTTGAGAGAATCCACCTATCGCCTCCTGAAAAAGATCCTAAAAAGAAAACTCCTAGAAATGTTGTCACCAAATCCCAGAGCTCCCAGATCAAGGAGAAAATACTGCAAACAGCCAGAAAGAAACAATTTGAATATTGTGGAAACACAATCAAGATAACAGAAGATTTAGCAGCTTCTACCTTAAGGGATCAAAGGGCTTAGAATATGATATTCCTGAGGTCAAAGGAGCTAGGATTAAATCCAAGAATCACCTATCCAACAAAACTGAGTATCATGCTCCAAGGCAAAACATGAATTTTCAATAAAATAGCAGACTTTCAAGCTTTCTCAATGAAAAGATCAGAGCAGAATAGAAAATTTGACTTTCAAACACAAGAATCAAGAGAAACATGTAAAGATAAACAAGAAAGAGAATTCATAAGGGACTTACTGAAGTTGAACTGTTTTGTTTACATTCCTGCATGGAAAGATGATGTATACAATTCATGAGACCTCAGTATTAGGGTAACTGAAGGGAATATACATACACACACATACACACACATATGTGTGTATATATATATATATATATATGTATATATATGTATATATATGTGTGTGTGTGTACATATATATATATATATATGTATATATATATATATATATATTTGTGTGTGTGTGTGTGTGTGTGTGTGTGTGTGTGTAGACAGAGGGCACAGGGTGAGTTGAATATGAAGGGATGATATCTAAAAAAATGAAATAAAATTAAGGGATGAGAGAGGAATTTATTGAGAGAGGGAGAAAGGGACAGGTAGAATGGGATAAATTATCTCAAATAAAAGTGTCAAGAAAAAGCAGATCTGTTGGAAGGGAAGAGGAGGTAGGAGAGGGGGACTGAGTGAATCTTGCTCTCATCTGATTTGACTTGAGGAGGGAATAACATACACACTCAATAGGGTCTCTTACTCCCCTGGAAAGTAAGGAGAAGGGGATAAAAAAGGGGGAACGAAAGAAGGCAGGGCAGATGGGGGGAGTAGGTAATCAAAAGCAAACCCTTTTGAATAAGGGAAGCATCAAGGGAGAAAACTGAATAAAGGGAGACAGGATAGGTCAGAAGGAAATATAGTTAGCCTTCCACAACATGAGCATTGTGGAAGTGTTTTACATAATGATATACGTGTGACCTATGTTGAATTGCTTGCCTTCCTAGGGAGAGTGTTTTTAAAGCAGATGCTCAATAAAAAGTTGTTTTTGCATGTAGTTGGGAAATAAGATCTATAGGGAACGGGGCATGGACATCTATCTTGCCATACAAGTAAGTAAGGGGAAAGGAGATGGGGGCGAGTGGGGTGACAGAAGGGAGGGCTGACTGGGGAACAAGGCAATCAGAACATATGCCCTTTTGGAATGAGGGGGAGGGTAGAAATGGGGAAAAAATTGTAACTCAAAATCTGGTGGAAATCAGTGTTGAAAACTAAAATATTAAATAATAATGATAAAATTTTTAAAAAAGAAAAAAAAAACAATTCTTTGCCATCCCCCCCCCCCCCAATCACTGCCCATGACAATAAAGATGTCTTGGATAATTTAAAGGGAAAGGTAGACGATATATATTTTTTTTTAAATTTGCCTCTGGTTTGAAAAGATTACAAAATAGTAAAATCAAATTAAATATTTGTCTAATAGTCTGTAATAAACAAGTACTCTCATACTTTCCAAAGTTTGACATAAGAACAGTAATAGGTACTGTTCTTGCTCCTCTGACCCAGTCCCCCCACCCTCTGCCCAACCCACTTTCCCTCAAGGTGAAAAACAACAACAAAAAATGCCAGGAATTTGTCCTGCTTTCTCTGTACAGAAGTAGTGCCCTAATTCTCCTTGTGCACAAGGATACAAAACACTCTAGCATAAAGGAACAGAAGACAGAAGTATGTATGTTTTCCTGTTACTATAATTCTTGAACACTGTTTCAATTCAACAAAGTGAAACCAAGAATTATTTTCAAGCAGTAGATTTTCAACACATTTTGTTGATTATATTGCTTTATATTAATTTTTAAAGTAGCTCGCCACCAATATCATACTGAACACCACAAAAGAAATATGGATGAGGAAATAATCATAACTTTCACCCATTTTATTTCTATGCTCCGACCCCCAAGAATTTTTTTGCCATTAATTGCAAATGGAAAAAAGTGTAGGGTTGAGTATTACAATTACATTGTTTTATGTTTATGGGTCTAGAAGAATAATTATGCAGGTGGTTGTTTTCATTTTTTGTTTATTTTTTTGCATTTTTCAAAATAAGACAAGATCTAGGTTAATTTTGTTGTTATTACTACTGCATGGTGAAGTTCCATTGACTGAAATGAACCTGAGAGCACTTATTTTTTTTTTTTTGCATAGTTATAATGGTAGGTGTCATACCGGAATTATTCTCATCATGGCCTTTATAAAGAGGATCAGTAAAGAAGGGAAATTCATTTCAGATGGCTAACTACAGTAGTCTGTGAAGATAATTATACAAATTCAAATAAGATGACAGTTGGTCTGTACTATTGAATAAAATCAAAACAATAAAATAATCAGAAATTCACACGCAGTAAAACTAGCTAGCAATTATTAATTCATTTATATTCATTTTCATTTCATTTCATTACAAAGTCATGTACTGCCACTCCTATCTCTTTCTCTTTCTTTCTGTCTCAGTCTCTGTCTTTGTCTCTTTCCCCCACCGCACTTTTGTCTCTTAAAGAACATCACAAACCAGTTCAAATGTGTTGTGACAATGGTCAAACGCATGTTGTTTTAATTCCATATCTAGCCTAGTCAAAAGATAGATACAATTTTTTTAGATTAATTTATATATTTTTAGTTTTCCATATTCATTTCCAGAAGATTTTGAGTTCCAAATTTTCTAGTCATCTTTGTCTTCCCCCCAGTCCCAAGATGACATGCATCCTGATTACCCCTTTCCCCATTATACCCTTGCTTCTATCACTCCCCACCCTGCTTATGACCTTCCCCCTTAATTTCTTGTAGGGCAAGATAGATTTCTATGCCCCATTGCCTATATTTCTTATTTCCCAGTTGCATGTAAAAACGATTTTTAAAGTTTGTTTTTAAAACTTTGAGTTCCAAATTCTCTCCCTTCTTCCCACCTCACCTATATCTAGATATTGGTAGATAGATACACATACACACACATGTACATACATGCATGGATATATACATATGTACATATATACACATACACTTTCCCTAAGAGATTCTACTTTCAATCTTCGATTTTTATGATTGCGTGTATCTATTTTTTCCTCTCTCTCCTAATTCCTCTACTTCTATACATTATCCTTGCATTATCCTAAATCAAAACACCCTTTTGTACACCTATTCCCTCACCATCCCCTCTAAAGATCCTTCCTTTATTGTCTCAAGAATCCCTCCCTTATCTCCCATTCCCTTTCATCTAAACATTCCTCTGTATCCCCCTTTTAACCTATTCCTTCTCCTTCCCCTCTAAAGATCCCTCCTTTGTTGCCTCCCCTCCCTATTCCCTTAGAGTGTTATTTCTTTCTAAATTTAGAAAACTTTTATACATTTCTAGATGTATATGTATTTTTCCCTCTTAAACCCATTCCTGATGAATGTAGGTTTCCATAACTAACAGCACCCCTCTCCCATCTAATTACTCTGTATTAGTTCTTCCTCTTGCAGCTCTTTTGTGTAAGATGTACTTGTGTGGGGCAGGTGTTCCTGAATGGACCAAGAACTTTGAAGCCTGAAGACTAGAGTTTCAGTAAGGTCCTCTCCTAAGAAAATGTACTGCAGTCCACTCCTAATGATGACCTATTCTAAGAAGTGACAAGAAGAAATTATGATTGAAAAAAGAGGGTAGGTCATATAGTGAAAATGAGGGATGAGATGGACATCTGAAGTTCTGCACTGCTACTCACAAAATTGAAAAAACCTAGAAGGAGACCTCTTCATGACATGATAGGATAAGAATCTCATAGGGTAGAAGGATGTGGATGGATCACCACATAGAGAGTGCCCAAATCAATGAGATCACGTAGCCAGTGAAGGACAGAAATATTAAGAAATGCGTTGTGGTGCTTATACACAAGGAAAGCATTTTGGAGTTTGATTTCATCACGGCAGTCATACTGCTGAGGTTTGGACAAAACCCTATCCCACTTAACAAAACTCTGTATTAATGTAAGCAGTCATGCCACAAAATCATGAAGACAGAAACAACTACAATAGCTCTTCATAAATCTTATTGTCTGAACGGGATTTAAGAATTATTTTTGACCTAGGCATTGTCTGAGAGTATATGAGACACTCCCTACTAATAAGACATGCATTAAGGTTCTGATCCTCTTCCCATGGAACTGCCAATGGATTCTGGGGAAGGAGAGATCTTATTTGGACCTGGAAGATCATTGTCTGGATAAAAACTGTAAAACACCAAAAAAGTGGGGGCAGCTAGGTGGTGCAGTGAGTAGCACACCAGCCCTGGAATCAGGAGGATCTGAGTTTAAATCTGGTCTCAGAAACTTGACACACTTACTAGCTGTGTGACCTTGAGCAAGTCACTTAATCCCAATTGTCCTGCCTTCCCTCCTCAAAAAAAGAAAGTCTTTTGTATAAGACTCTTTTAGCTGTCCTTGAACAGTTTTCCTTTTTTTTTTTTTTTTTGCTTTTTGGCATTTTTGGCAGGGCAATTGGGGTTAAGTGACTTGCCCAAGGTCACACAGCTAGTACATGTGTCAAGTGTCTGAGGCCGGATTTGAACTCAGGTCCTCCTGACTCCAGGGCCGGTGCTCTACTCACTGCGCCACCTAGCTGCCCCAAACAGTTTTCCTTTTGAAGTCATATCATACTCAGGTCTGCCCCCATCTTTCTTATAAACTACCTAACTGCTAATAAGAGTCTTAGAAATAGGTTTTCCATTTTACATATAGGAAAGATAAATATTTTATCCTTATTGAATCCTTTGTAAGTGGTCATTGGTTATGTACTTTATATTTCTCTTGGCTCTTGTATGTCAAATCTTCTGAGTTCAATTTTTTTTAAACAAAGTCCTGAAAATCTGACAATTCATTAAATGTCTGTTTTTTTCATTCATAATTATGTTTATCATTGATGGGTATAATATTTTCAGCCAAAGGCCTAGTTCTTTTATTCTTTGATATACAGTATTCCAAGATTTGAGATCTTTCAGTGTCACCACTGCTAGATATTGTGTAATTCTAATTGTAGTACCACCATATGTAAATTGTTTTTTTTCTTGTTGCTTGTAATATTCTTGTCCATGAGCTGGAGGTTTTGGAATTTGACTATAATATTCCTGTGAGTTTTTCTCATAGGATCTCTTTCAGGCGATGACAGTTGAATTTTTCTAGTTCTGCTTTCCCCTCTTGTTCTGAAACTTCTGAACAATTTCCTTCCATAATTTCTTGTATTATTGTATCAAGATTTATTTTTGGTCATAGCTTTCAAGTCTGATTATTGTTATGTTTTCTCTTCTTGATATGTTCTCCAGAGCAGTTGTTTTTTCTAATTGATTGACTTTCTTTTCATAATCTTATTGTTTTTCTTGGATTATTTTTAGTTTTAGTTTTTCCTCAATCTTTCTTATTTGATTGTTAATGTCTTTTTTTCAGTTCTTCTTCTGAAATCTTTTTGGGCAGGTGACCATTTGACATTACTCTTTGGGGTAGAAGAAGGTTTCTTTGCTTCAGTAACCTCCTCAGAAGATGAACCCTGGTCTTTTCTATTCCTGTAATAGCTCTCTATGTTTGGAATTTTTCTTTTTTGTTTCCAAATTTTTTGTAATAGTTTAGGTTTTATAATCAACTCTAGTCCTGGGGTATGTGGGATGGTGCCTCTCTCCTCAGATGATCTTCAGTTCTCCCCTCTGACCCTGAACTCAAAGCCAGACCTTGAGTTTCCTGTAAAGTACCCACAGCCAGAGGCATTCTGCCCCACTCCTTCTGCACTCACCTGGCATGTGCTGGTTCCATCTCACCCCTGTTGTTCTTTCCAGAACAGCTGTGTCTGGCATTCCTTGTCAGAAGAGGTTTCCTTGATTTTCCCGAGCTCAGACACTCAACTCCCCTCACTATTCTGGGGGTAAAAGCTCCCGTGGCTCTGACCCAGGCAGCTTCCCAACTGAGCTAACCTCAGAGTTTGCAGGACCGTGAGATATATACTCCTGAGGCTTGCAGCCCAAAGGATTGAAACGAGCCTTTTTGAACTTCCTGGAGACATAATGGCCAGAACAACAAACCTAGGACAGAGATCCCTGAGCCCCAAAAGAAGAAATCCACTGTAAAATCAGGAAAAAGCTACAACATGAAAAGGAACACAAAAAAAAAAAAACTGAGGACCATTGATTCACTTTATGGGGACAGGGATGATTAAAATACCAATTTGGAAGAGGATAGTATTGACACCATACTCACATCTGATACCTCAAAAGGAAATGTGAACTTGTCTCAAGCCCAAAAACCATTACTGGAAGAGCTAAGGAAGGATTTTAAAAACCAAATTAGAGCAAATCCTTTCTTGACTCTTTATTTTGTCCTTGAACATGTGAACAACTGGTGGCATCAGCTCTGGACCACTGATTTTGGGAGACCTTTATCTCACTGTTATGGGCCACAACTCAGTCCTACTTTATTTATCTTTTTTTTTTTCCCATGGGTTACTTATGTAGTGATAATTCTTTCTGGATCAGATCAGCATATTCCCACTCCTCCTTTTACAACAGCAAATCTTTCAACTCTGAACTTCTAACAACTTTGCACTGATCTGCTATTTTGTAGAAATCTCCTTCCCCATGAAAAATTGTAATCATACAATATGAACATCTTCCTGTAAGATTATCCTATACCTTTTCCCACTTAATATAACATTTTTGATTGATTGGTTGATTGAGACTTGTTCTTACTTTGTGAGAACCAGGACATCTTATCACTTATCTTAAGTGTTGTGGGGGTGATTTGAATGATTTGCTAAATTAACAACTCACCTTTACATTAGCAGGAGGAGCCCTGAAAAGAACTTATTAATTGAGTGGTTATTTATGATATAAAGAATCATCTCCTAAAAGTTTCATATATTTTCAGATTTTCATACTTCAAGAATTCTTTTTTTTGTATTCAAAGAAAACTTTCAACTGTATAAACAAAAAAAAAATCACTATTTTCTTCCACTAAGTTCTATTTTGTTGGAGAGGTTTCAGCTTACTGCACAATATATTGAATATGGTAAAATGAATTATTACCAATAAAATGGCAACCTTTATCAAGAATATTTACAAATCTTAACTTCAATGTGCTAAAATTTTGAGAGACATTTTTCTAAGAATTTAAGTTGAAGGTGATACTAATTGGAATCAAGTGGTAGGAGTTAATGCACTAGAATTTTCCTGCATGGATGAATTGTTTTCTCTGTCCTTTTAATCCTCTCCAAAACAAGTTTCATAATATGTCAGAAAAAATCATGTAAAATAATAATCTAAATAGATGATTCTAACCTAAAAAGAAATAGGATGGCCAATAATTTACAAACTATTTTTATCTGTGTTTTCTAATAGTTTACTTATTATCAAATATGGTATGAAGTAGAATAATAGATGCATTATTTGTGCATTCATGATAGCTTTATTAAGAGTTAAAAGAAGATATACCAATGGATGCATTCTAAGTCCATTATTTCACTAATAGAACTAGTGATAGGTTGTTTGGTTGTGCATGTGGAGAACCTCATTTGTAGACTGCTGAACTGTGATTTCTTATTAGCATTGACTCTCTCATTTCACAGTGCACAGCAGTTGCTTCAAATCCTAAGAGACTTCACTGTTATTAAGGAGAGTGACCTTCAAGAACTGAAGCACTCATGATTTGAATCAGTCATCCTACTGTATTTCCTATTACAGAACTCCCACTGGTTTAAAAGAGAGTTTGGGAAATGGAAACAAATACCAACAAAAATAAAGCAGGCAGAAGAAAATTTTACTTAACATTTTACCTTTACCATGGCTTTAAAAGGCATACTCATATACACATTTTAGAAATTCTGGGAAATTATGCATAGGTTGTCAAATATTTGCATTTTCATAAACTATTTAAGTATCACTATCCAAATATTTCCAAACTTTTGGTTAATTTAATACAGTGTATGAAAAATATTCATATTTTATATTAAATATTTTAATATTCTCAAAGCATAAAATGGCGTGGAGTTCCCATCTAATCCTCTTACTAAATATCTATTTTTAAGAACTAATTATATTACTTCCTCCTAGTTGTAAGAGAGGAAGCATGGGATAGTGATTTCCTGGTTGTCTCCTGATGCTGACCTCACCTAGCTGTGTGATCCTGAACAAATAATTTAACTTCTCTTTGTCTCCTCATCTGTTTCCTCATTTTTAATAAGAATAATAAAACAACTACTTTCCAAGACTGCTGTGATGAATAAATGATGCAATGCATGTAAACACTTTACCAAATCATAAAACACTATATAACTCTTTTGTTCCATTGTGTCTGACTCTTTGTGACCCCATTTGGGCGTTTCTTGACAAAGATAATGGAGTGGATTACATTTCCTTGTTCAGCTCATTTTATAGATTAGGAACGGAAGCAAAGAATGTTAAGTATCTTGCCCAGGGTCACACAGTTAGTAAGTTTTTGAGGTTGGATTTGAACCACTGTCCTACTAATTCCAGGGCTGGTGCTCTATCTACTGAGTGACCTAGCCTTTCATTGTTTGCATGTTCTTAATTACTAGTAGATCTATTTCCTCATCAGACATGCAAGGAAATACTGGGGCTGAATTCTAAGACCTGAAATAATTCATTCCAGATTTTGAAAAATTAAAATAAGCCCCTATATTAGTAAGGCAAGATTCATGACCTCAAAGATGACCATGGACATGCCTGTATAGTTTGGAATCACAAAGTATAAGAGATTCTCTAGGTAGAAGGCAGTGGAAATATAACATTTATTTAGCCACCAGAGGACTAAATCCTCAAACCAATAACTCCAACCCAACACAGCAACAGTTGTATCCCAAAGCCAGGAAGTACACCTCAATGTAAAAACAAGGAAATTAAAACACAGTATTACAGCAAAGAACCACATCCTCCTGTAACCTTCCTTTCTGCTAGGGCCTTCTAATAAACAGTCATTCATCCCAACTGTCTGCTTGCCTGCATTCTCTCCCTCCTCAGTTGTCTGGTTTCCATAGCTCTCTGGTCTCCACTCTCTACTCTGTACTCTCTCTAAAGCTCTTTCTGTTGTTTCTCCACAGCTCTCTGAATTCTGTAGCTAGCTAGTCTGCATATTCTCAGCTCTGTCATCTTGGAATTCTTACTTCTTCTCCTTGGGCTGAATTCTGACCTTAATGGCTACTTCCTGGGTCTATATACTCTTCTTAAGGCCCAAGGGCTGCACACCCAGGCAAGAAAATGTTAGTCCTCAGTCTTATCATTTAGTAAGAATAGGGTGTAGGCCTGCCTCTAATCAAGCCTCCGTTAAACTAGGCCCACCTGAGACTTATTGAATGGACAGGAAAGATATTTAATCACTGATTGTCATTACAGGCCTAAAAATTTAATCAAAAATGTAGAATATAATATGATCATACTTTCTAAACTTCCCTCATACTCTCAAGACAAAAGGCTGATGGATGCATCATCACTTTGAAAGTGAAAACCTAATAAGGATATTAAATTTATTTTTTGGTTTAACAAAGAATCTGGTTGAGAGACCACTTATTTATTAATTTTTGTTGTGGCTTAAATATTGTCATAAAATAGTGTCAGCATTTATGAGGGAGTCTGGTTAAATTCCTAGGTTTGACCAGAAAGAAAATTTTCTTCCCTTTTGGGAATTATTTTCACAGGTTTTCACTAGCTGTAGTACAGTGCTACACATATTTTTAATAATTTCTACTCCACCCAATTCTCTGCTTCTTATAAATGGGTTGAATGTATTGTTTCAATTCTGCTAGCTCTCTAAAAATGTTTTGATAACCCACAAAAAAGTGGGAATAGATATTCAAAGAAAAAAACAGGGGCAATGGAGATGGACTTCTTGAAGCAAATTGTATCCTTTAAGTCAGATGTGGGCAGGGATGTTAAAATTAAGAAGATTTAAAAAGATCACTTTACTATCAATTACATTTTAATTACATGAAATGGGAAAAATGACATGGTTTCAATAAACTCCTTTTTAAAAATTTTTTTCATGGGACTTCAAAGACTGAAAAATTAAACTGTTCAAATGCACTATGTGTCAAATGCTAAAACAGAAAACATGCTCACACAAAGAAGCAGTTTTTATTATTTTACTAGAGAAAAAAGTATTTAAAGGTTTAAAGGTTTTTCATCCTTTTCCTTTAAGTCCTGGATTCCTCCATACATATTTTCAGCCTTTCTTCACATTCAAAAATGAGGGCTTATTAGCATCTATTTCAATACAGACAACTGCTCTTTCCTGCTTGATAGAGATCTAAATGGTTTAAATACTCTGATGGCACCCTGCCAGGATCTAGCTGCAGGTAGAAAAGGTAGAAAGAATCAAAAAGTAAACAAAGTTTCAACCCACTGAGAGAGCTGCTCCAAGCTTGATAATAAAGACAGCAGGATTATATACTGCTTTTTCTTCAGGGAGAGAATGTCGAACAGTTTCCTGTTGATTGGTTCTCTAAATCTCTCACTTTCATGTGCAATCTTTCCCCAGTCGTTGCTAGAATTTCCACTGTTCTTTCAAGTAGGCAGTTTGATTCTCAGCAGTGTTAATTCTGGTTTCAACCTGGACAAGAAGATTATGGAACTCATACAGCTGATGGAATGGAAAGTTTTAGATCCTCCATTTATGCAGCAAGTTTATTATCACCTTTTGAAATTCCCTGCTCATGTTCAATTGTTGAAGTCTTATAGCAGACAATGAAAAGCTACAAAGCTCAATGTATCTTGCTTCAAAAAAGAAGGAATTCTTAACTAGACTTTAAAATTGATGTCAATGAACAAGATACAAAGAGTAAGAAATGTTGAGCTCTCTTGTGCCTCCTTGCCACCATAATGAGAGTTGCAAAAAGGAAGCAAGAGAGCCAAAGGAAAGAATAGCAGTCATGACTTAATTCTCCCACCATAGAGAGGAGTTCTTTGACTGTCACATTCCACATTTTATCACACCTTCTTTATTGTTGATGTAATATCGCCAACATTCCTTATTATAGAATTGGATTATTTCCACTATAAGGATGGAGTCCAAATGAATCATTTCCCCAAAAAGCACTGTGGATTACTCCAAATGTATTTGTGTTAAAAGGCAGCGTAGTGTGATGGGAAGAATTTTAGATTTGGAGTCAGTAGAGGCATGTAATTGTAGCATATCTTAGTAATTGGGTAATTCCTGTGTCCAGCACATAGCTGGTGTTTAATAAATACTTGTATGTTGAATTGAATGAATCATCATCAAGTCACAACTCTTCTAAGGGTCAGTTTCCTAATGTGTTAATGAAAGCATTTATAGTACATACCTCATTGGGCTACTAGGAATAATGTATTTTGCACAATTTGAAATCCTATAATAACATGAATTATTAATATTAACACTATTGTAATTGAAGACAAATCTCAATGTAACTTCTTCATTCTCATTTGGTTGCTTTCTCATAGGTGCATTAGCTCCCCATTCAAGCTCAACAAGGCATCTCAATGGATTGCATGTAATTTTTCTCTACTTCTCAGAAGGTAAATACAAATCTTTGAACACTGTAGAGATCTTTTGCAGGGCTTTCTCCGAGCTGACCCTTCCCCTTTCCCAGGGCAGATTTTTACTGCAAGCAACTGTACTCTCCAGAGGTAGCTTGAGTTGTGTGTCACAGGGAGACTAAGATTAGGAGATGACTAAAACCTTAAATCATTTTAATTTTTTAAAATACATTAAAATACATATGAATAAAATTTCCTTTAAATGCATTTTATTATTTGTAAGATATTTTTCAAAAATTGTTCTAATGTCAAATTGTTTTTATAGATACTAAGAGAATGGGAAAGTTTCCTATCTCTTTCAAACCCTATAATTAAAAAATCTTTGGACATAGAGGAAAACACTGGAAAGAACAGAATCACTGGTACTGTTTGATAAGCAGCACCACGAAGTCCTGCTTCAAAGATGCACCTATTTCTCCTCATTCTTCAAAGGTGCTTTTCTGTGATACAAACATTTCTTGACTAACTGCAAAGGGATAGGAGACATTTTCAGGTCCTCTTCTAAGAGGCACCAAAGGTAGTTTTGACAACTAATCACACATCTCTAAAAAGTGAGTTGGTGTGCAAAGATCTGGCTCAATAAGCAAAAGAATCCATTCAGTACTGCAGAAAGACAGAGACAACTAATTTATCTTGTGATGATTTCAATGATGAATACCTTTGAAAGATTTTTACTTGTCTAGTTGCAGATCCACTTTTTCATTTTGTGAAAAATTTCTGGAACAATACCATAATGGATTATATCAGCAGAATATAAATGGAAGAAACTATAAACAGGCTTTAAACAGAAGAAAGAGAAGTTTGCACCTCATGTCACTTAACATTCTGCTAATTACATTTAATTGTTGAGAAAGTATTAGCTTTGCACATGGATGACATTTTAAGATGAGTATGCTTGAAAAATTTACTTTTATTATTACACATAGGAAATTAATTATAATGCATCTTGAAAAAATGTTTGAAGATAAAAAGCAAAATACTCAGGATTGGTCACATATGGCCAGAATTATATAAGAGCAGATGTACTTTAAAACATCATTTAAAGAATTTGAGAAAGACAATTATAGTCTGATTTCTTCTTTTGCAAATAAATTGTATTGTTATTGCACAACTCAGTAAAAGTGATCTGAATTTTTTCTCACCATTTTACAGATAAATTAATTTTATCTTCATAGTCTTAAATTGAATTAGAAGTCAAAAGGTGTCCAAAAAAACTTGGATAGGCAGTTGATTAATCACATGTTTAAGATAAAACCAAGTCATACCCTGAATCCTTTCCCCCTCTGACTACCATGATTATCATTTTTCTGGACTAAATTGAAATATCTTGAAAAAAAATCTAAGTGAGCTTCTTATCCATTTAGATAGATATATAAATAGATAATTATTGTGAGGTGGAAATTTCTAGACTTCAGTCTATACAGCAAGTTACAAATAAACAAAAAGCAACTGCTCTGGTGAGAGAGGAGTGGTGATATCTTACAGAGGGCAATGGTGAACTATACACCTCCTTGTGTCTCTCTATGTCTGTCTCTCTCTGCACTTGCTTATTTAAACTGGCTTCCTAAAACCATGGCCAATTTTATTAACTATGTCATCCTTCCTCCCTGTACTTAAATATATTGAAACTATTGTGATAAATTGTGCCCATATCCAACATAGAGCAATCCCTTCCCTCCCCTTTATCCTAAAGTCAACATTTCTCTTGGTGTGCTATAAAGTCCCTTTAAATTGTATTTAATAAATTTGCAATCAAGATAGAACAATAGAAGGAAGAAATACAAAGAGTACCCACCCTAAAAATCCTGCAAACACATCTACAAAATATACCAGTTCGAATCCTGAAGGGAAAATCCTAGAAAATGTCACAATGTAACATTTTTAATACCAAATCAACACAGAGAGACATAACTAAAATTCTGTGGACATTATGGACAGGATCTTTGCAATATCACTGTGCTGGGGGGCACAAGGGAGATGTTATACATCAGGGGAAAAGAAGGTACCAGATATAGATTGCAGCACGATCAGGTGTCAACAGGCAGCTTTTACTTCTATTATTTATTTCCAGGTCACAGATTCAGTGCTGATTGAGATCTGTGCCCAGTGGTAGTGTTTTGCAGTAAAGAAAGCTCTTAGACCTTCTGCAGTTTACTGAGAGAAAAGAAAATTCACAAGATTCAATGGTATATCTCAGAGAATCTAGGAGTTAAGTACCAAGGAGACACAATCATAATCACTATTGGCTTAATACTCACCATTCTAAAGAAGTGGAAAACTTGGAACATGATAGTCCTCAGTGCAAATTATATAGACTTACAGACAAGAATACCCAGCAAAACTCATGCAGCAAAAATGAACATTATCCAACAGGGTGTGTGTGTGGGGGGTGGGGGGGAAGGATACTCTTTTAATGGAATAGGGACATACAAGCATCCCTGATAAAAAGATCAGAACTACGTGGAATCCTGGAAGTTCAAGCATGATTTAAGAGGAATAGAACAAAAGGAAAACATCAATGACCAGTCATAAGGCACAAAACAAGAATAAACTGCATACATTCAAAAGGGTGAGATGATATATGTGTCCCATGAAAAATCTTTAATCATTAGGAATCAAATAGAGAGCTTATTTAGAAGGAAAACTTGGGATATGTTAATTTAGGCCTTGATCTTAAAAATACAGACAAGCAAAGAAATGCACTGAGGGGAGATGAGGAAAGGGAACATTAGTGAAATTTCTCTCACAGAATCAGAATATACATGTAGAAGTTGTAGAAGTCTATGCAACCAAAGAGGAGTATGTTTGAGGAGGAAACAACTGACACTTGAACTTACTTCTCATCTGAACTGGTCAAAAGGGGGAAGAAATATACACACAAGCAAGTAAAGAAATATATTTTATTCAACATAGAGATAAGGGGAAAGGGGAGAAAAGAGAATAGGAAATTAGAGGGAGAGGAGGATAGGAAAGGAATTAGTTCTAAGCAAAATAAATTCTATACAAAAATTTAAAACATATATATATATATATATATATACATATACATGTATACATATATATTTAAGATGGAAAATAATGGGAATCAGAAAGAAAATACTTCAGTTGGGAAATGGTCAAACAAAATATGCTATATAAATTTGATAGGATAATGTTGCTATTTAAAGAAATGATGCAGGGAATAGTTTCAATGACACCCAGGAAAACTTATATGACCTCTTTCAGAATAAAGTGAATAGAACCAAGAGAGCAATTCACACAATGGAAGCATTATTCTGAAGACAAATAACTTCAAAAGAATTAGGAATTCTGATACAATGAATTAACAAGCAAGATTGTGAAGGACTAATGAAGAAACTAGCTACTCACCTCCTGACATTGAAGTGACTTAGAGAACAGAACAAAAAAATACAACACACACACATACACACATGCGCACACACACATACATACACACACAGAGTGACTCAAAAATAGGTATATGTGTGTCACATATGTTTGTTATATGTTCATATATAGCATAACTATATAAAATAGATACTGACATACTTTCATTTGGAGCTATTTACAATCTGGCTCCTTTCTCTGTCTCCTGTCTCCTTCCATGTTACTCCCCTTTACATACTCTGGTGTCCAGTCACACTGAACTACAGGAACTCCTCATTTTATTGTGCTTCATTTTATTGTATTTTGGAGATGTTGCATTTCTTACTCATTGAAAGTTTGTGGCATTCCATATCATGTGAGTCTCTTAGCATCGTTTTGTCTAATATCATGTATTCACATCATGTCTCTGTGTCACATTTTTCTAATTCTTGCACTATTTCAAACTCTTTCATTATTACTATATCTGCTATAGTTTCATTAGAATTCGGTGATTTTTGATGTTACTATTGTAATTGTATTGTAGCACTATGAACCATGTAACAATGTCCATCAAAGAAGCAATTTTAATTGATAAATGTAATGTTTCTTCTGACTGCTCCACTGACTGGCCATTCATTTGTCTTTCTCCCTCTCCTTCGGCTTCCCTATTCTGTAAGACCCACCAATATTGAAATTTGGCCAATAACCCTACAATGGTCTCTGTGTGTTCAAATGAAAGGAAGAATCCATCAGATGCAGCAAACTTCATTGTTTTCTAATTTTAAAAAATTGCAACAATCACCCCAACCTTTATCAACCATCTCCCTGGTTAATCAAAAGCCATCGACATCAAGACAATTTCCTCCACCAGCGAAAAGATTACTACTCACTGAAGGCTTAGAGGACGGTTAGTATAATTTTTAGCCATAAGGTATTTTTAAATTAAGGTATGTACATTTCTTTAGACTTAATACTATTACACACTCAATAGACTACAGTATTGTATAAATGTAACTTTTATATGGACTGGGAAACCAAAAATTCATGTGACCTGCTTTATTGTGATATTCACTTTATTGTAATGTTCTGGAACTGAACTGCAGTATCTTTGAAGTATGCCTGCATTTGCTTTACTTTGCATGTAATAGCGCATCTCCTATTTCCCTATAGAAAAAGCTTTTTGTCATTACATCAGCCTCTTGAAGTCTATCTTCAAAATTCAGCTCAAGTACAATCTTATTAGAGAGACCTTTCCTGAAAGTGCCCAATTGAGCTGAACATACTTATCCATTCAGGTTCACTAGAGGTCTGTTTTGTGTTAACTATATTATAGATATACTTACATTAGTTCATGTTTCCTTCCTTGATAGAATATAAACTCACTGAAGGCAGAGGTTATTTAATTTTTTGTATTTTTATCCACAGAATATAGATCATTTTCTGTATTAATTTTCACTTAATGAATACTTATTTTTAGTATAAATCACTGCTTATTGATTTATTGAGGTATATACTTACTACTGTGATTGTTAGGTCAATATGGATTGAGAGTTTACTTATTTTCCTTGAATAGTTGCAAATTGAAATAGAACTTTATCAACAGTGTATTAGTGTACCTGTTAGCATACCTCTATCTACAAATATTTTTGTATATATAGATTATTTTCCTTTTTCTTTGATTTCTTTTGGGTCTAGGCCTGCAGTTGGTTTGCTGGGTAAAAGGCTTTAAATAATTTGGTAGCTTTCTTGGCAGAGATCTAAATTGCTTTTCAGAACAGTTAGAGAAATTCATTGCTCCAATACTTCGTGTTTAGCTATTTTTTCACACAGCCTCTCTCATCATTTGAAATTGTCTTCTTTTATTATCTCTGCCAGTCTCTATATCTATGTTGAATTATTAGTGATATAGAACATTTTTGTATGTTTTGGATATGCTGGCCTCTGCCTGGGGACTACCTCTTATCATAGGGTTCAAGATATTCTCCTTGCTATAGGTAAGAAGACCTGCCTTAGAGATCTTCTCCTTTGCTGCTCGGGGCTATTCTCAGGTTACCTTATTGCCAAAGACGTCTTGTACTGCACTGTCTGGATTATGTTTGGTGCCATTCTCTCATTTATTGGTTTGGGGTACTAGACCTTGCTCATTGTGCTAAGGTATAGGCTCCATTGGGATTGACTGGTTTTAGGGCAAATGTGCATCCTGGAGTGCCTCATTGAATCAAATAAAATGCCCCCTACTGGGTGCAGGTGTTCAGCCACAGATTTGGGTAGGCTTGAGCATGTTCTAGTATTGTGTACCTTGATAAGGGGGTAACAGTGTATAATTACCCAGTTTGCTCCAGTCATACTCCAGAAACCCTGACTTCAGGGAAAGCTTGGTCTGACTGGGATTGAGTGCTCTAGAACTCAGGAATGGAGTTCTGGAACTGCCCGCAAATCACCAGAAGCTCTCTACACTTAACCATTGGCCTACATCTCAACCTTACCCAACTTGACAATGGGGTGCTCGATACTGCTAGGGTACTATAAATACCCTGTGAAATCTCTATCCTAATCTCCACAGAGTGTCTTCCAAACTTTTTTTTCATCCTTTTTTAAAAACTTCTCATAGCTCTTTTTACCTTTAATCTATCAGCTGAGATTCTTGCCTCTTGTTTTACAAAAAAATGAGGTCATTCATTGTAAACTTCTTCTTCTCCCTTCTTCCTCATCTCCTCTCATTCAGGTACATTTTGCCACTTCCTTCACCCCTGTCTCATGTGATGAAATAGCCTTACTGCTCACCAAGACTAATCATTCTTCTTATACAAGTGATCACATTCTATCCTGTCTCCTCCAACAGATTGCCCTTCTGTCATTCCTACTCTTTTACTTATTGTAAATCTCTCTCTGCCTAATAGCCAATTCCCTACTACCCCTACTACCTATGAACATGTTCAAGTTTCCCCCATCCTGCAGAAACCATCATTTGATCATTTGGTCCCTCATATAATTCTCTATCTCTTCTCCCCTTTGTAGCTCAACTCCTCAAGAAGACCTTCTACAATAGGTGCCTCTCATCACGTATTCTCTTCTTAACTCATTTCAATCTGCTTCCAACCTTATCATTTTACAGAAACTGTTCTTTCAAAAGTTACTAAAGATCTCTCTGTTGTCAAATACAATGGACATTTTCTCATTTATTTTCTTCTTGATATCTCTGTATCCTTTGATACTGTCAAACATTTTATCTTCCTTGGTATTCTCTAGATTTCAGGAACACCAATCACTTCTTGTCCTCATTGGACCTATTTGACCACTCCTCTGTTTTTCTTTGCAGGATTCCCATGGCCTATAAACATAGGTGTATCTCAGAGTTTGGTCCTGGCCCCTTTCGTCTTCTGCCTCTATACTGTTGCACTTGGTTTTTAATTACCGTCTCTATGTTGATGATTCTGATATCTATTTGTCATGCCTCAACTTCTCTGCTGATATTTACTCTAACATCTCTCACTATCTTTTAGACATATTGAACTAGATATCAAATAGACATTTCTTTCTCTCTAAATGCTAACATTTCCCTTCCCTTCCCTTCCCTTCCCTTCCCTTCCCTTCCCTTCCCTTCCCTTCCCTTCCCTTCCCTTCCCTTCCCTTCCCTTCCCTTCCCTTCCCTTCCCTTCCCTTCCCTTCCCTTCCCTTCCCTTCCCTTCCCTTCCCTTTCCTTCCCTTCCCTTCCCTTCCCTTCTCTCCAAATTACTGATAATTTTCTGTTGGTTTTGCCTGCCTTGACTCTCTTCTCACTGCAATCCATCTTCTATTCATCCACTGAAATGATTTTCCTAAACTATGGGTCAGATCACAAAACTCCCACTTAATAAGGTTCAGTGGCTTCCTATTGCCTCCTCTATCAAATAGAAAGTACTCTATTTACCTTTTAAAGCTTTTTGTAACTTAGCTCTCATCTATTTTTCCAGCCTTCTTACATCTTACTCCCCAACTAGTACTCTGATAAAATAATGTTTTCCTCCTGCTTTTTTGACCAAGAAGACACTTCATCTCATCTCTGTTTTCCCATTGCCTCCCTCCTTAGCTCTACCTAATGACTTTCTTGGCTTCTTTTAAGATATAAATAAAATCTCTTATTTTACTAAAAACCTTCTCCAGACTCCCTTAGTTCTAGTTCTTTCCCTCTATTGTTCCTATTTATCTTATATATAGTTAGCTTTGAATATATTTGTTTGCATCTTGTCTCCCCTATTAGATTATAAACTTATGTTCAGTGACTTTTGACTCTTTCTGTATTTCAGCACTTAGCATACTGACTGGTACAGAGTAGGCTTTTAATAAATTTTTGTTGGTTGGTTATTTTCTGTTTAAACGAATCTTGTGTGTGATCATAGTTGAACTTCCCCATGTTTTACTCACTATCTGTTTACTTTGAATGGAATTACTTTTATTATTTTTGTTTATTGTTTTTGCAGTAATTTATAGAAATGTCAATAACTTTTATGGCTACATTTTTATAGAGCTACTTTAGTGAAATCATTAATTAACTCATTTAATTCTTTCACTAATTCTTTGAGGTTTTCTAAGGGCACTGTATGCTATGTGCAAATATGGATAATTCCGTGTCCTTTTTACCAATGGTTGTGTCTTCAATTTTGGCCTCTTGTCTTATTGCTATGATTACCATTCATAGAAATATTGATAGTGTGAAGAGGGGGAATCTTTGCATGATGTTTATTTGCACTAAGAAGATATTTCATGTGTCTGCACTTCAAGTAATGATCCTTTTAGGATTCAGTTTCATGATTTGGATGATATTAAAGAAAGAAAATTCAATGACTATTCTTTTCAGTGTTTCTAACAAAATTACATGTTACATTTTATGAAAAGATTTTCTGTATTTATTTATATTTTTGGAATTTTTAATTTTTGTTTATGTTATACACACGTGCATTTATATAGACTCATGCTTTATTATTCAATTTTCCTTCTGTTCAAATATCCTTGCAGGACTGATGTCAACTTCAGTTAGTCAGACTGAATTATATTATAGATATATTGCTTTTTCTTATTGCAATTTTATTTAATAATTTCCATCAATTTATTTAATAATTTCCATCAATATTAATTCATTATTTTAGACAATAGTATACTTTCTCTGTTTTGACTCTGTTTTCCAGGAGATCAAGTTTTGTTTAAATTAAATTCATATTATAGTGAATTCTATTTTCATTTTTGAGAATAATTATTATAATGACCATTCATTTTCATCAGTTTTCATTCTAAATGATTTGTAAATACACATGGTTTAGAGTTGATTTTTTTTCTCCTTTTAAAAGTTGACATACATTTAGGGTTATGTTTTTTTTTTCTTCTTCTGAGCTTATGTTATTTAAGATCTCTTGAAAGGTGGAGCCAAGAGGGCAGAGTAAAGGGATGGACTTGCCTGAGTTCTCACTCATACCCCTCCAAATACCAGTAGAAAGGACTCTAAATAAATTCTAAAGCAACAGAACTGCCCCTAAAAGGGTGGAGTGAAATAAATTTCCAGCCAAAGACAACTTGGAAGGTCAGCAGGAAAGGTCTGTTTCACTAGAGTAAGAGAGGAGCACAGGCCAGCACAAGCCACTCCAGCACAGACCAGGTCACAGCAAACCAGGAGAAAGCCTTGGGAATGACTGAATCAGCAACAGCAGCAACAGCAGTGACAGTGGCTGCTTCTGCAGCTCTCAACCCACAAATGATAACAGGGTTGTACAACCGGTCAGAAGGAGATAACAGGGGTCTTTTTTGCTAGCATTGAGGCAGGACTCTATTGCTTTGCCTGTACTCATATCCAGGTTGCAGTCCTGGGTGACGGTCCCGGCGGGCGGGGCAGGGACAACTAGAATAGCATGAGGCTGCAGTGGTACAGGGCTCCCATCACAGTGCCAGGGCAGAAAAGAGTGCTTGTGGTCCCTCACAGATCAGAACACAGGCCAAGAGAGGAGTAACACTTGCAGGCCCCAAGAAGTATCTCTGAAAATACCTGCAGAAAACCCCTAGAGCATGGGACAGTATGCCCTCCACCATGGAAAAATAGCGTTACTTTAGCAAATAGTTAAAAGACAAGTAAAAGGCTGGGAGAATGAGCAAACAATTGAAAAAAACACTTCTAAGTACAGAAATTAATATGGTCACAAGGAAGATCAAATCATATAGAATAAAACAATGGTCAAAGCTCCTACACCCAAAGCCTCCAAGAAAAATAGGAATTGGTCTCAGGCCATGGAAGAGTTCAAAAAGATTTTGACAATCAAGTAAGAGAGATAGAGTAAAACTTTGAAAGAGAAACAAGAATGATGCAAGAAAATCATGAAAAAAAAATGGTCAATAGCTTGGTAAAGGAGACACACAAAAATACTTAAGAAAATAGCACTTTAAAAAACAGACTAGGCCAAATAGAAAAAGAGGTCCAAAAAGCCAATGAGGAGAACACTTTGAAAAGTAGAATTGGCCAAATGGAAAAGGTGGTACAAAACCCCATAGAAGAAAATAATTCCTTAAAAAATATAATGGAGCAAATGAATGCTAATGACTATGATAAATCAAGAAACTATAAAACAAAACCAAAATGATGAATATAAATAGAAGACAATGGGAAACATCTCATTGAAAAAAACAACTCATCTCTAAAATAGATCCAGGAGAGCTAATTTAAAAATTATTTGACTACCTAAAAGATATGATCAGAAAAAGAGTCTAGACATCATCTTTCAAGATATTATGAAGAAAAACTGTCCTGAGATGCTAGAACCAGAGGGTAAAAGAGAAAGTAAAAAAAATCCACTGACCATCTACTTAAAGAGATCTCCAAATGAAAAACTGCCATGAATATTATAGCTAAATCCCAGGGTTTCCAGGCCAAGAAGAAAATATTATTAGCAGCCAGAAGTATTCAAGTATGGTCAGGATATCACAAGATTTAGCAGCCTCTACATTAAAGGATCTGAGTACTTGGACTATGATATTCTGTTAGGGAAAAGGAGCTAGTATTACAACCAAGAATCACCTACCCAGCAGAACTAAATATAATCCTTCTGGGGGGAGGGGGAGAGAAATGGATATTCAATGAGATAGAGGACTTTCAAACACTCTTGATGGAAAGACCAGGGCTGAATGCAAAATTTTGACTTTCAAATACAAGATCTAAGAGAAGCATTAAAAAAGTAAACAGAAAAGAGAAAACATTAGGGACTTAATAAGATTACACTGTTTACATTCCTACTTGGGAAGATGATAACTGTAACTCATAAGACCTTCTTTCATTCTCGGGGTAGTTAAAAGGAGTATATATAAATAAGGTACAGGTGTGAGTTTAATTTGAAGGCATAATATCTAAAAATAAAATTAAGGGGTGAGAGAGGAATGTACTGGGAGAAAGAGAAAGGTAGAGTCAGAATAGGGTAAATTATCTTACATGAAAGAATCAAGAAAAAAACTTTTACAGTGAAGGGGAAGAGGGAGGAGCTAAGGGGGAGTGAGTGAAACTTACTCTCATCAGAATTGGCTCAAAATTCATTAAATTGGGTATAGAAATCTATCTTACTCTACAGGAAAGTAGGAGGGGAATGGGATAAGAGAAGTGGGGGTGGTGATAGAAGGGAGGGCAGATTGGGGGAGTAGTCAGAAGCAAAACACTTTTGAGGAGAAATGGTGAAAAGAGACAAAGAATAGAAATTGAGGGATAGGGGAGACTAGGATGGAGGCAAATAGCAATAAAAAGTTGAGCAATTTCTCTGATAAAGGCATCATTTCTCCAACATATAGAGAACTGAGTTAGATTTATAAAAATAAGACTCATTCCTCAATTGATATATTATCAAAAGAAATGATCTGTTTTCAGATGAAGTAATCAATAGCTACAATGAAGGTATCAATAGCTACATAAAACCAATACTCTAACTCACTAATGATTGGAGAAATGAAAGTGAAAACAATTATGTGGTCCTACCACATATTTTTTAGATTGGCTAATAGAACAAAAAAGGCAAATGACAAATGTTGGAAGGCATGTGGGAAAAATGAAACATAGAGGCACTGTTGGAGTTTTGAACTGATTCAACCATTCTGTAGAGGAATTTGAAACTATTTCCAAAGGGCAATAGAACTATGCATTCCCTTTGACCTAGTAATACCACTATTAGGTCTGTATCACAAAAGAGGTTAAAAATGGAAAAGGATATATGTGCAATTATATTTGTAGAAGCTCTTTTTTGGGGACAAAGAATTAGGAATTAAGGGGATACCCATCAATTGGAGAATGGTGGAAAAATTTGTGGTATATGATTTTGAAGGGATATATTTGTGCTATAAGAAATGATGAACAGGATATTCTCAGAAGAATCTGGAAAGATTTAGATGAGCTGGTGGATGTAATGTGAAATGTACTGTTCACAAAGTAACAGCAATATTGTACGATGATCAGCTGTGAATGACTTAGTTAGGCTTAGCAATGAAATGATCCAAAGCAACTCTGAAGGACTTATGATGAAAAATGCTACAAGTCCCCAGAGAAAGAAAGTATGGTGTCTAAATATAGATTGAAGTATATAATTTTTTGTTTTCTTTTCTTTTCTTCTTGAATTTATTTGTTTCATCTATGTTCTCCTTCACACCATAGCTATTACAAAAATGTTTTGCATGACTTCATATGCATAACCTATGTTAAATTGCTTGCCTCCTAAATGTGGGGAGTGGGGAGAGATGTAGGGAGAGAATTTGGAACTTGTTTTTACATGTAATTGGGGGGAAATAAAATACTAAATACACAAAATGATTTTTTGGTACTTTTAGGCATTTTTACATTCACTATTATACTATAACTTGTGTTGGCATGAATTTGTATATAAATCTTGCAATTCTTTTAGTTTTTCTCTCTTACTAATACATTTGAATCATTTTTTATATTGGATTTACCATTCCTATTTTTCAGCTTAGCTAGTTAATGATTATTTTTTCCTTAAAAATTATTTAATTTAATATTTTGTATCCTCTTCTTTTTAAGTTCTTTTTCTCATTTTTTGAAGGTTTCATCTTTTTTTTCCTTGTTTTGGCCTTGATAATTTTTTTCATTTCCTATCTTTTTTTGATCACATACTTGGTATACTGATTTTTTTTGGTACTTTAATCAACACTGATACAATTTTCTATGAGAACTACCTTTACTTTATCCCCACAATATTAATTTAATATGAGTATTTTGTATTATTAATCCAAATTGTTACTTGACCTTTCTTCATTCAGGATGCCATTACTTTTTTTTTCTTTCTATTTAGGTCTGTATTTTTGCTTACATTCCTATTAACATTATTATTATTAACTTTTAAGAATATTTCATATTGCCATCCAGGACATTTATATTCACTGTTTTAGTCAGCATTTATCATGTCAGTAAACAAAATACTAACTGCAATTTCCCTCATTGTCTCTTGGAACATCTTAAAGTTTTCTTTTCAATGTTTTCATTAACTAAAGTAATATCCAATATTCCACTTTTTTTGGTTTTACCTAAAAGCATTGTGTATTTTGTCCCATACTTTCATTTTCATTCTTTAGCCATCCATGTTGTTTTACATAGACTTTCTAGAATTGAAGAATCATTGGATCAAAAATTTATACCCAGAAATGACGGTCTTGTGTAATTGAGGATGATTTATTGTTTGGAAATATAATAATACTAAGGCTAATATTAGGGGACTTACCCAAAGATACAAAAGTTATTGGATGAAAATTCAAAAGGACATTAAAGGTCATCAGACCAAAATTTTCATTCAGTAAATGAGTAAATTGACATTCAGAAAGTTTAAATAACTTGCCCAGGGTTGAAGACATGGTATGTGTTAGAGGTAAGACTTGAATTTAGGTCTTCTTGATTCCAAGATCAGCTCACTATTACCTATAATGTAGTAAATGATAGAGGCAGCATTTGAGCCTAGTTTCTCTGACTTCCAACTCAATGCACTTTTTTTCATTGTACTATGTTACTTCCATAACAAAAAGCTAATTATTTTTGGAGGGATGGGGAGTTGAGTTATTCAATCATTCTACTTTAGTTTTATTAGGGAATTAAAACCATTTGTATTTAAGGTGATTAATGGGAAATTATCTTTTTAATTTCATTAAATGCACATATATAGGTACAGAAACATACACACACATGTGGGTATACATACATACATATAGATAGATAGACAGATAGATAGATAGATAGATAGATAGATAGATAGATATTATGCAGGTATATATATCATTATGGTGATGGAATTATTATTTGTCATATTTGGTCATCACATCATCAAACCATACAGTTTCTTTGCTTTCAATAATTTGATATAATTTCCTCCTCCACTTCTCATACCTCCCACATAATTTTCATTAGGTTTCCTTTTGTATCTAAGATTGAATATTTGGACACAGTTTTCCTTGTGCTCTCCCGCACAAACAAAACAAAAAATAAGAAACAAAAAAACCCCACCTTCTAAATGACATGCATTTATATTTCGCATTTCCAAAAAAACATTTTCACTGAACTCAATTTCTTAGTCTTTTGTCTTTATGTATACTCTAGATAAGGGGTAAGAAACCTGAAGCCTCAAGTCCACATGTGGCCTTCTCAGTCCTTGGGTACAGCCTTTTGACTGAGTCTAAGTTTGACAGAACAAATACTTTTATTAAGGAGATTTGTTCCATGAAATTTAGATTCAATCAAAGGGTCACATTTGAGGGACTAGAAGGCCACATGTGGCCTTCAGGCTACATGTTCTCAACCTCTGCTCTTGAATCTATTTCCAGGAGTTTTACTTTTTAATAAAATTTGCACACTAGAGTGGGAAGCATTGTATAAGGCATGTTCAGGTACCTGATTTTATTCTTTTCATTCTTTACCTCTCATATCATCTTTTTCTTTCCCTTTTGGTATCATGACATTAATCATTTGATCCATTGAACCCCATGGTCCACCCTCTGTAATTTGTATTTTATGCTCTCCACCACTTGGATTTCTCAGTTAACAATCACACAATTTGGTATTGGAGAAATTAATTTCCTAAATGTCTAAGCTCTTTACTCCTTATGACATTCCCAAGAAATTGTTAAATATTTCCCATCCCATTCTTTTAAAGCTTCTGTGGAGTTGTTTTATTTTGATGCATAAATGTTCTAATTCTTCTAGTGGGACCCAGCTTCTAGTATTCTTTCTAAAATCTGCCTGTCTTTCAGGTCCTTAATGTCCAAGCCTGTTAAAGGAGGTGGAAAAATTTAAAAAAAATATATTCTCTTTCAATTCTATTATTTAATCTTGACTAGAGTTTTGCTACTCCTCTGCTATCCTGCAATATTAAATTCATATCAGAATATTCTCCTCACTTTACCCCTTATATCTTTTTAGTTGCTTTTTTATTTACCCAATTGATAGACTTTTCCTTCTCAATAGCTCTCAGAAGTAGCTTTCTTGTTTTCCTATTTATTAAAAATCATACAACCAACACAAATATTTACCACCTCACCAGCCTTATAACATCTGTTTAATCTCTTAGTCTTTCTCTGCTATCATTCAAATGTTCTTTTTTTAATTCTCTGTTCAGTTGGCTTTCACATTGAATTCCATGCTTACCCTTAAATTCATTTGATAATGACTTAATTCTTTAATTTTAATAAATATCCACTTATATTATGTAAATATGGGTTAATCTTTCCAGGAAATACTATCTTGGAGTACTCATCTATATTTGTTATATATGAAATCATATTCCAAAATTTGCCTTTAATTCTTTTAAAGAAAAATTAAGCCTGTTTTAATGTGATTTTCTTTGGAATATGAGAAATTTTCTCCAGTTTTATCTCCCCTTCCAATGTCATGTAATTATGGAGATTAATCTGCATTTTATCATCCCCTAATATCTCTGGACATTTTTTTCTTATGTGTCTTACTGAAGTATGTTATTATTTTTCTTTCTTATAGAGTACCTTTCCATTTTTGAGATTCTTTGCATTGTTCCACTGCCATTGTAGCATTTACACTAATAACTTCACCTTCCTCAAGGTATTTCACTCAGTTTCCTTTACGGTAAAGTTTCATTTCATTGGCCTGTCTCTTTGAATATTTCTTCATTTTTTTAAGCTTTTCATCTTCATCACTCACTACTGATTTTTCTGTGTTATTTTGTCTATGACTGAACTTTTTTCTATCAATATCTCTTCTGTTGTTCTTTCAACAGCCTTTGCTTTCTAATACCCTTCCCCCTTCCCCTGGCTATTTTCTTTGGATAAGAATTCTGCCTTCTAAGATGGTTCATTAGGACAATGACACAGAGATGTTCTAGGTGGCCACTGTCTTTGGATGTTTTATTCTACTCTTAAATCCTCCTTTTTTAGCATGCCCATCATTTTTCTTAGTCTGAGATTATTCTTTTAGGTGGTTGATGGAGGGGCAAGAGGAAGGGAAGGCAAATGTTTTGTGGGACTGATAAGAAGAAACTCCAAAAGGTCATCTTGCCTACCTTTCTTTTGTTTGCTGCTTCCCCCCTCCCCCTCCTGTTAGTATTAAAGACTGGATCAGCTTTATGCTAATAGTTCCTTTCTTCTTCCACTCTTTTCTCTTAAAAACAAAAACACATTTCCA
This sequence comes from Trichosurus vulpecula, assembly GCF_011100635.1. Classification (NCBI taxonomy): domain Eukaryota; kingdom Metazoa; phylum Chordata; class Mammalia; order Diprotodontia; family Phalangeridae; genus Trichosurus; species Trichosurus vulpecula. The sequence continues at coordinate 318,997,825 of NC_050573.1, read as the reverse complement.
CATTAGTCACGTTATGAAGGTAGAATCAGAACAAAAGGGCGAAACCATGAGAAAGAAAAAAAAAAGAGAGAGAGAAAATAGAATGCTTTAATCTGCATTCAGACTCCATAGTTCTTTTTCTGGAGGTGGATAGGCTTTTCTGTCAAGAATCTTTTGGAATTGTCCTAGATTATTATGTTTCTGAGAAGAGCTAAGACTGTCAAAGTTGATCATCACACAATGTTGTTGTTACAGTGAACAATGTTCTCCTGGTTCTCCTCACTTCATTCAGCATCAGTTCATGTAAGTCTTTCCAGTTTTTTTTTTTCCCAAAAATCTGCCTTCTCATTATTTCTTACAGCAAAACATTATTTCACTACATTCATATACCACAACTTGTTCAGCCATTCCCCAGTCAGTGGGAATCTCCTCAATTTCCAAATCTTTACTACCACAAGAACAGCTGCTATAAGTATTTTTTGGACATGCAGCCACTTTTTCACTTTTTTGTGTTCTCTTTGGGATACAGACATAGTAGTGTTAATGATGGATCAAAGCCTATGCACATTTTTACAGCCCTTTGCGCATAGTTCCAAATTGCTCACCAGAAGGACTGGGTCAGTTCACAACTCCACCAACAATGCATTCATGTTCCAATTTTTCCACATCATCTCCAATGTTTATCATTTTCCTTTTCTGTCATATTAGCCATTATGATAGTATGAGGTGGTACCTCAGAGTTGTTTTAATTTGCATTTCTCTAATCAATATTGATTGAGGGCATTTTTATATGACTATAAATATTTTTAATTTCTTCATCTGATGTAAGTGGAAAGAAAAGGAAGGGGGGTGCTGAATGAAGGGAGCGAAGACTGAGGGAGGTGGTGGTCAGAAGCTAAACACTGGTAAGAAGCAAAAGGGTGAAAGGAGAGAGAAAAGTATAAATGGGACGGAAATAGGATGGATAGAAAGACACAATTAGTAATCATAATTGTTAATGTGAATGGGATGAACTCTCACAACCACTACATGATAGAGTCAGAATTGGAAAGGATCTCAGGGGCCATTTGGTACAAACATAGGGTGAACAAGAACCCTTTCTCTAATATCTTTTTAAGATCTCCTCTATCCTCTGCTTAAAGACCTATAATAACAGTTGACCATCTGCTCTGTGGCAACCACTTGAATTTTTTAAGTGTTTTTATTCTTTATAGTCAATTTGGCATTTTTGAATGTGGTTTGTACTAAATGTACATCCATTTTAATGTTCATGATTGATTTTAATTTTTTTATGTTTTGACATAAAAATGGTCTTTATTTAGGTATATATGAAACATCTCTCACTTTACTCACAAATTGCTATGTTAGTAAAAATAATACATAACATCAGAACATAATTCTGCATCAATGGGCAGAGTTTAGTTATGCAATAATGAAAAAGTCAGAATTTCTTATTTGGTGAAGCCTCAAACAGTTTGCTTCACTTGACATTGCTACAATCATCCAATGGAAATTGGCGACCATGATTAGTAATTTCGTCCATGTAGAAACAAGGAAAACAACAGCAATAACAAAAAAAAAAAAAACACTGTTTACAGAGAACAAATTCTGTCAAATTAAAAAAAAAACAAAAAGAAAAAAGTTGCTAAATTAAATAGATATTTTACTCTATGGGAAAGTAGAAGGGAAAGGGGATGGGGGGAGGAGGTGACAAAAGGAGGACAGATTAGGGGAGGGATTAGTTAGAAGTAAAACACTTTTGAGGAGTGATGGGGTAAAAGGAGAGAGAAAACACAATGAACAAGGGAAGGTAACAGGATGGAGGGAAATAGAGTTAGCATCAATAACTGGGGAAAAATTTTAAAGCATATTTCTGTGATAAAGGCCACATTCCTCCAACATGTAGAAAACTGAACCAAATTTATAAAAATAAGACCTATTCCTCAATTGATACATGATCAAAATATATGAAGTTTTTAGATGAAATAACCAAAGCTATCTTTAACTATATGAAAAAAACATGTTCTAACTCAATATTGATTGGAGAAATGAACATCAAAGCAATTCTGAGCTACTATCTCATACCTATTAGATTGGCTAATAGGATAAAAAAGGAAAATGACAAAAGGTGGTGGTAATGTGGGGAAAATAGGGCACTGATGACTCCACTATTGGTGGAGTTGTGAACTGATTCAACCCTTCTTTAGAGCAATTTGAACTATGCTCAAAGTGCTATCAAACTATGCATTATCTTTGACGTAGTAATACCACTACTATGTCTGTATCCCAAAGGAGATTGAAGAAAAGGAAAAGGACTTTTATGTAGAAAAATATTTATAGCTCTTTTATTCTGGGGGCAAAGAACTGGAAATTGAGGAGATGCCCATCAGTTTTGGAATAGCTGAACAATTTGTGGTATGTGATTGTGATGGAATACTATTGTGACATAGGAAATAATGAGTAGGACACTCTCCAAAATACCTGAAGAGATTTGTATGAGCTAATTCATAGTGAAATGTACTGTGTTCAGGGTAACAGCAATATCATCTGTGATATCATCTGTGAACGATTTAGCTATACTCAGCAACACAATGATCCAAGACAACTCTGAATGACTTAAGATGAAAAATGTTATCCACCCCCCAGAGAAAGAACAGATGATGTCTGAATACAGATTGAAGCATTTAAAAAATAAATTAAATAGAAATACACAATTATGATAACATGTTTGTATAAGTCAAATGGCTTTGCCCATTATTAGCTGGATACTATTGATTTAATCTCTTTTTTCATAGGTGGACATAAAAATTGATTCTTTTTATAATATAATTATAATTTTAGAAACCAAAGATGTGTATATCCATTTTAGCAAAGTAATTTACCAAATGTTGTACCATTTTCTTGAATTAATGCTTCTAATTGACAATAAATATTAATTTATTAATAAATAATATAATAATTAATAAATAATGTAATAAATAATAATTCTAATAGACAATAAAGTGACTAAATCACAGAATTGCATTGATAGCATTTCAGCTCTGAATGCCCTGTAGGTTGGAAGCAGATTTCCAAGGAGAAAACATGCCAGTTAAATGGCAGGACTTGAGTATAATCTTCATGAGAAAGTCCTTCCCCCTTCTCCTCCTCAAAATACTATTCAGGGGGAAGAAATAGAAGAAATGAGTGTACTCATAAAAAAAAAAAGCAAATAAAAGAAACCAAGTGATATTGTTGCAGCTGAAATTTTTGTTTAACATTGACTTATGATCTTGAAATCAACAGGTAAAGATGTTTTAAACAACCATCTGTCCTGGAAATAAAAAAAAAATCTCTTTATGCAGTGCATCTGTCCTGAGATTATAGCAACAAATATAAGAATTATAAGAATGGATCAGAGAACCATTTTCTATTTCTACTACCATTAATTGACTACAGATTCTCACCTAAACTTCCACTAACTCTTATGCTTTATAGGTCTCCTACTCACTTCTTCTCATTGATCATTTTCCATAGCCACTTCTGGTGAACTACCAACCTTTGGAGTAGCTCAGATGATTAAAATCACTAATCTGAGAGTGATGGAGGACATTCCATTGCTTAAACAAAACACATAAGTTCTACTCATAGAAAGAGTAAAATTGTATTTCCCACAAGACTCTCTGTGTTGTTCAGTATTTTTTCATTCATAATCAACTCTCTATTTGGAGTTTCCTTGGCAAAGATACTGGAGTAGTTTACCATTTCCTTCTCCACCTCATTTTACAGTTGAAGAAACTGAGACAAAGTGAATTAAGTAACTTGCCCAGGGTCACACAAAAAATAAATGTCTCAGGCTGAATTTGAACTTAGATCTCACTGACAGTAGGCCTACTGCTTTATCCACTGTGCCACCAATCCCAACCCTAATAAAATATTGTCTACTTTTTTTATAAATTACTTTTTTTGTCAGATAACATATTATCCAATTCATTGTCCAAGAACCCTCCATTAAGATGAAGCTGATCAGAATTTCTGATCAGTATCCTGATCAAAATAACATTCCTCTAGGGAAGGTGGACATCCTCAAATTAGCCAACAGCCAGAACTATGAGAACCATTACTACCAGTAGCTCACAAAACATAAATGTGATATGTGAGTTGATAAGGGATCTACCTAGTTACCTGGTCTACATCTTTCTCAGCTATGGCTATCCATGCTATCTTGAATGATTTAGCTCTGAAGAGCTCTGTGACCCTTCTGGACAACTTTAATGTCTAATTTTTAAAATACTACACACATTCAATTTATTGCTTTCTTAAATCTCTCACAGCTACCATTTCTTTGTCATAGTAAAATGACAAATAGCTTTGACCAGGCTACTCCCAACCATATACTTGTTTTAAAGTCTGTTGCCTGATTGGATATTGATTGGAATTGATTTATAGATTAACAGATATAGAAATGATATCTGATGTGTGATTCTACATAAGATAAATTTGTGGCCATCTAAAAATAGTGCATATATTAAGACTACATGTGAAAGAACATAAGACTTGGGATGACAGACCTGTGTTTCAGTCCTGGCTTTAATTCAATACCGGTGTGACCTTGGGAGAGTCATTTAAACACTGAGCCATAGTTTATTTATATGTAAAATGAGAGAGATGAACTAGATAGCTTACAAGGTCCCTCTTGGATTTAAATCTATGATGCTATATTCCAATTTTCTGCTTGGAAATTAATTTGGTGCTATGACAATAGAGGGTGAGGTAGGGGTTACGAAAGATATATAGGACACACTTCTAGTATCCAGGAATGTAAAATCTAAAAAAAAGGCAAAAAGTGATGAAACTTTTATATAACATTTTAGCACAGTATATGATTAAGTGCAAAAATGAGTCATCCTACAATGCTTTAGAAATTCTGAAGAAGATGATGTCACTCTGAGCTAGGACAGTCAAAGAAGATTTCGTGTGGAGCAAAGTTTTGAGCTGAACTTTGGAATATAAACAGATTACACATGTACTTCAAGGTGCAGATGTGGGTAGTCTAAGTCAATATGGTTTCTGAATAAAATTATTGAAAGTTACTAGCATTTTTGACTAAGTAGAACAAGTTTGACAGAATGTCTTTCTGTCTCATAATTGGATATTTTCAGATTCTTTAAATAATTAAATTTACTCTTAGTACTTAATGCACATATTGAATGTAATTTTATGCTTCATTCTTTGCATCTTCATAAAGTCCATGAAGCATATAAAACAGGCATTATTAGAGCTATATCACTGATAGGGAAATTGAAGCTCAGAGAGGTCAAGAAATCTGTGCAAGGATACTCAGCTTCTCAAATAGCTTTCAAGTCTTATGACTCATGGTCCAATGCACTTTACATTTTGATTGACTGTTGAGCTGCCAGAAATGCTACTGATAAGATGAGATAAGTAAGATTGATGATTATTTTAGGAGTGGATTATTTTGTTGAGTATTTTGAACTAAATTAATAACCATAGGACTGGTTAGAAATGGTTGTAACTTTTTTTGCTAATTTATTTGACTAAGCACAAAGAAAAATATTATAAACAAATAGTTGGCACTATGTTAGAGTCATCAGCATGTGTGCTCATTAGCATGTGTGACCTTGGAGGAATAACCCATTACACTAACAGACTTCTTAGCATACTACAGAAGATGAAGCAATAATAAACAATATAGTTATAGATATAAAGACAATGAATAGGATAGCTTGCATGTGTCACAAGCAGAAGGAACAAAATATAGGTCACTTTAATATGGGTTTATATTAAACATCCAGTATACATAGTAAGTCCTCAAAAAACCTTGACTGACAGACGACATATCATAAAAGATGACAGCAAACCAAATTCAAACTGAGAAGCTTGCCATGGTATGAGTAGCATGAATTCAAAGAATATTTTCTTGGTAGCATTAGCACCATTTGGAGAAAATGAACCAAGTGAATTTTTTCCCTCCCCCATAAAATTGTCTGTAGAATCAGAGAAGAATACATCCTTGGAGAAAGTAGAATTTTGAAAGTTGTCCCAGAGAAAGGAAGAGTTGATCTGGGTTTAGGAATGCTGATTGGCAAGAACTTAAATCTAAAGTGTACTTTCTAACTTCATTTCTTACACCACTTGGCAGAAAATTATAGGACCCTCTTGTTTAATTAGAGGCATTAAAAATGGAAAATCACTGCTAGGCATATACGTGTATTCCCTGGCCTTGCTATGAATTTCTGCATCTTGATATTGCTTGAGTTGTAACCTACATTCTTTAACTATATCTAGGTTATTTTATTTGAAAAAGATAGATCCTTTTTTTTTCATCTTATTTTTATTATTAAGTAAAGATCTAGGAGTTTGCTTTTTAAAAAGAAAAAAAAAATGTTATTCTTTCTTGGCTTAATTTAAACTTAAAATCCCCACCACCAATCCATTATGCTATTTTCAGTGGATTAAAATATTCTAACTTTGTCCTAGATTTTGTCTAGTATTCACTATTCTGTTCATTGCTCCTCGTCTCTATGTAGGCTACTGTAGAACAAATCCCAAGTTTTTGAGGATGCTATATTAGGAAGGCAGAATTTATGATTTCAAAGAGAATATCATATGTGCCTAAAAGGTCCAGAACTGCAAGATATAAGGAATTCTCTAGGCAGAAGGCAGGAGAACTAAAGCATGCATTTACACTCCACAGTAACAAGCCCACAAACCAGTGTCCCCATTTTGATATTTTCATCAAAAGCTTCCAGGCCCAATAAGTCCGCCTTACAAGGGTAACCAGGAGGCCACAGAGCAGCGAGATGGTATAAGGCAAAATCGTATACATGCTTCCCCTCTACGGTAAGAAGATTACCCACTAGCCTCTAGTCAGCTCTTCTACCGGCAGCTCAGCCTCAGCTGTAGGTGTCTCTGGCTCCAACCAGAAAAGGAAAGGAGGATCTTCAAGCTGTCCTCTCCCCTCTTATAGAGTTTTTGACATCATCAAGCGCCGCCTGAACGACCAGGGCCAATTGGTTCTTGACTTGGCCCCTCCCCCTAGCGTAGACCACGTTAACACACCTCCCCTCAGCTAGCCCCAGGACTCATCACACAGGAAGCTCTGGTCCTGCCCCGGAAGAGCAAGCCCCAGCGTCCAGGGAAGCTCAACGAGGCAAGCTGAGTCATTCAAAGAAAACAAAGTCTATTCTGGCTACAGATGCCTAAGCACAAATACTACTGTGCAAATACATAATGAGCATTAAATTGTTTTTCTCACATATTTTTTAGAATTTTTTTCTTCTTAATGTTTCTCTTTTTACCAGCAAGGCAGATGCTTAGACATCTGTATGTAGACAAAACTCTCCTCATTGTGCAATGGCTATATTTTATCTTTTTTTTTTCCTTTATCTGCCAAAGGGTAGTTTTGCCTTCTCTTGGCTGAGCATATGCAATGTATGATCTCCTGTGAGATCAGCACTAATTCCTTTCCTTCCCTTTGTGAAAATGGGATTAGAATTCTAAATGCTCACAATCCAACAGTCATTAATGAAAAATGATGGGAATTATCTCATACATACAGCTTAGAAAGGATGGAACGGTATTTGCACATTATTAAAGATCTGAATTATTTAGGTTATTTTTAGACTTGAATTGCTCTAAGGAATTTAAAAAAGCCTAATTTAAAATGCTTAAGTAAAGCTTTTGGTTATGCTGACTTTTGTAATCCTACACCTTTTAAAAATTTCCAAGAAAAGCTTAGACTGTCACAAAGCAAGCAAACCTCGGGTTTCAGGAAAGTCTTGGGGAAACTCTAATTGTTATTCTTATTTTTTTGGTAAAATCTTGATGTAACCAATTTGAATCTCAAGATAGCTTTCAAACCTATTCCTCATGGATGATGACTTTAGTTTTCGTACTCTCATTGTTCTACATCTTTGTTAATATAGTTCTGTACATGTTATCTACCGGTGTCTCAGTACATAAGAAATGAATGCTAATTTAGTGAATGAAAAGTACAGGGAACCATAAATGTAGGCCAGGCAATTTTCTAATTGTACTTTGGCTATAGGCCCATGGGTAGTAGGAAGGGTACTGACCACCTAATATAAATGTATTCATTCCAGCAAACAAATAAATGAGAAAAACAAAAACAAAAGAAAAAAAAATTCCCTTCTCATATATCCCCTTCAATTATGGAAACTTATATAGAATGCTGAATATTATTGACTTTTGTTTTGTTTAATTATTAAATAGCCTCTGATATTATTTAGTTAAAGGGGCAGCAACAACAATGAAAACCATATGTTCTTACTAAGAAAAATTACATTTAAAAATGTTTGACATTAAGCACTTTGCAAATTACTCAATCTATAACATAATTTTTAGAAAGGTTAAGCAATTTTAGTTTCCATTTCACAAAGAAGGAAATTGATTCTCAAGGAGTTGAAATGACTTTGACAGGTTCAAGCCCAAATAAGTGGTAACATTTTGACTCCAAGTCTATTGTTCTTTCCTCATACCAAGCAGTAGCCCTGCCAGTATAAGGGCAGCAGCAGAAATGCAAAAATTCAAAAAATTTGCTTCATACCCTTAAGGAATTTGAAATACAATAGGAAGAGATAAGATATTAGCAAGGGATTGGGAGATGAAGTATATGTTGCATTAGTACAGTAAACAACTGGATGAGGAAATTTCCTTTACCAGTGCAGATCTGCAAATTCTCTTTAAATTCTAGGTAAAACTCTCTAGACCAAGAAAGAGTTTAGATGATTGCCCAGAATCACTCTATCATTATGTCCTCAGTAAGTTTCAAAACCAAGCCCTTTCTTTATACAGTTCTCCATGCTACCTGTTATATAAATAAAATACACATGCAAATATGAAATAGCAACAGGTAACATGAAGGAAAGAACATTTTCAGTTGGAGTAATGGAGATATGATTTAGACATAAAGGGTGGTATCATAAGCAGTTTAGGGGACCATGGTAAAAGATTACCTTTCAAATATATTTATAAGGAACAAGAAGTAGATGGAGAGAATCATAAGCAGTAAAATGGATCATTTTTATTACATGAAATTGAAATTGCCCAAATTAATGCATTCAAAATTAGAAAGTGAAGAAAATGAGATGTGTCTACAGCAAGTTTCTCCAACAATAGCTTCATTTCTCAAATATATAGGGAACTGACCAAAATTGCACACCCTATATCAAGATCAAAATAGGTACATGATTTAGAAGTAAGGGGTGATACCTTAAGCAAATTAAGAGAGCAAGAAATAGTTTATCTGTCATATCTATGGAGAAGGGAAGAATTTATAACCAAACAAGAGACAGAGTTTGCTAAGAAATGCAAAATGTCTAATTTTGGTTAGATTAAAATAAAAAAAAAATCACAAACAAAGCAAATACAAGCAAGATTAGAAGTAGAGTGGAAAGCTGGGAAACATTGTTTACAGGCAATGTTTCTAAAATAAAGGCTTCATTTCTAAAATATACAGAGAACTCAGTCACATTGCTAAGAATACAAGTCATTCCCAACTGATAAATCCTCAAAAGATATGAAGTTTTCAGAGGACAAAATTAAATTCACTAGTTATATGAAAAATGCTCTAAATTAGTATTGCTTGGGGACATGCAAATTAAAAGAACTCTGAGGTACCACCTCACATCTATAAGATTAGCTAATGTGACAAAACAGGAAAATGATAAATGTTGGAGAAGACATGGGAAAATAGGAACATTAATGCATTGTTGGTGGAGTTGTGAACTGATCCAGCCATTCTAGAAAGCTGTTTGGAAATATGACAAAATGGTTATAAAATTGTACATACCCTTTGATCCAGCAATGCTACTACTGGATGTATATCCCAAACCTGAAAAAAAAAACTGAACTGATACTGAGTGAAGTGAGGAGAACCAGAAGAACATTGTACACAGCCAGAGCAACATTGCACAATGATTAAGTATGATAAACTTTGCTCTTCTCAGCAATGCGATGATCCAAGGCAATCCCAAAGGACTTATGATAAAAAAAATGCTAACCACATCCAGAGAAAGAACTATGGAGTCTGAATGCAGATAGAAGCATATTATTTTCATGTCTCTTTGCTTTTTTTTTTCTTTCACATGTTTTTTTCTCTTTTGTTCTGATTCTTTCGTAATATGACTACTGGGGAAATATGTTTAACATGATTGTACATGTATAACCTATATCAGATTGATTGTTGTCTTGTGGAGGGATTTAAGGAGGGAGGGAGTGAGAAAGAATTAGAACTCAAAATTTTATAAGAAATGAATATTGAAAACTATCTTTGCATGTAATTGGAAAAAAATAAAATACTATAAAGGAAAAATATAGTTCACAGCAAATTCGTGAAAAACAGATAATTTTGCATTTCAAAAATGATCAAAGGATATGAACAGCACTTTTAAGAACATGAAATCAAATCTATCAATAGTCACAGAAAACAAATATTCTAAGTCATTATTGGAGAAATGAAATTAAAATAGTTCTGAAATACCACCTCACAGCTCTGAAATTGACTAAAATGAAGGGGAAAAAATAAGATATGGTGGAGGGGATTTGAAAATAAGGTACACAAATGCATTGTTGGTGGAGTTGTCAATTGTTCCAAACATTTTGGAGAATAATTTCTAATTGTGTACAAAGGGCTATGAAAGTGGGCATACCCAGTGACCCAGCAATACCACTGTTAGGTCTGTATTCCAAAGAGAAAGAAAATGGAAAAGGGTCTATTTGTATAAAAATATTTATAGCAACTCATTATATAGTGGCACAGAATTGGAAACTGAAGGGATACACATCATTTGGGAAATGGCTAGATGAATGATCTGTGATGGAATACTATTGTACTATAAGAAATTACAAACAGTATGGTTTCAGAGAATACAGTGAAGTCTTATATTTACTGATGGAAAGTCAAGTGAGCATAACCAGGATAATATTGTACACAGTAACATAGATATTGTACAGTAACAAAAATATTGTATTTGAAAGACAGCTACTTTAATGAAGACAATCATCCAAAACTATTGCAAAAAGATCCATCATGAAAAATTCCATCCATCTCTAGAGAGAGAATTGATGGAGGCTGAGTACAGATTAAAGCATACTTTTTTTTTTTTTGGCAGGGCAGTTGGGGTTAAGTGACTTGCCCAAGGTCACACAGCTAGTACATGTGTCAAGTGTCTGAGGCCGGATTTGAACTCAGGTCCTCCTGACTCCAGGGCCGGTGCTCTACTGACTGCGCCACCTAGCTGCCCCTAAAGCATACTTTTTTGAAGTTTATTTTTCTTGTCTTGTCTGTATGTGTGTTTTATTTTGTAACATGACTAACATGTAAATATGTGTTTCATGATTTCACATGTGTAATGTTACTATATTTTTCCCTTCACAAAGGATAGGTGAAGGCACAGAGGAAAAGAGAGAATTTATAATTCATTGTTTTAAAAAAATGAATGGTAAAATTTTTAAAAATATAATTGGAAAATATTTAACAAAATAAAAACATATTTAAAATATTTCCTTAATTTTCTAGACTTGCAACTAATAAGTTTGAAAATTTTATTCCAACATTCCCTTTTACTCATGAAACTGTGCATCCCTTTATTGATAATTATGTCCCTTTTATAGTGTTCACTAATCAATGTTTTCATTAAAGTTTCTACAATTTTGCTAGGAATTTAAGCCATGCTCAACAGTAAATTGTTTGAAGAATCAATGTAATTCCATTTTTGATAACTGGGATACATGCTCATCTCCAGTTCTTTTGCATGGCTTTTAATTTCCTCAATTTTAAAAATTAATGAGTATTGCTTCAGATATTCAATTCAAGAATTCTTTAAAGACCCTGCATTATGGGTTGTCTGTACCAGGAAAATGAATTCATTGAGGAAGGATAAATGCTCTATTATCACCTCTTCACAGATCTTCTGCCTTAATTGTCTCTTAGTCATTTTCATTCTACATTTTATTAGCCAACAACTACTTTTTTACTGGTTGGAAAAAAATACAAAATAAGACTTGGCATTCTCAAGATTCCTATAATTTCTTATTTGTTAATCAATTTCTCTGTTTCTTTGAAACAAATTCATAGTAGCAATACCCCTGTTATCTTTCTCTATCCTTTGGGGAATTAAATTATTATTGCAAGTCAATAAAGTATTATTTTTCTTTTTTTAGTATAATCATCAATAACCTTCCTATATTACTCTAAGTACTTCTTAAAAGTCTAGAGCCCCACAAAGAATATTACTTAAATTTTTACACTTCTAAAACAAAGTAATTGGAAAATTGGCAAAATAGAAAAGAGAGATTGGCCTGGAAAACGTTGAAAATATCTGTTTTTTGACATTCTTACTAAGCAAGTTTAATTGTATTTTAGCAAAGTATGACAAAGTTCCTCAAGCTGTTTTGTGGAAAAGAGATGTGTGATAGATTATTTTTGTTGTTTTTGCTAAACATTCATTTTCAAATAGGACCAATGAAATTATAAGTGATGCCTTGATTTATATATGAATTTGATTTAATTTGTCAACCTCACTCTCCCAGAATCAACCAAAAGCAGTGGCAGGACAGAAGTCAAGATGAGTGGCAATGGCCAGGGACACAGTGGATAACCTTGGGGTCTTCATTAAGTTCTAAGTGCTTCACAACATCTGTTTTGGCAACTTTTATGGCCATTGGAACAAATTGTTCTCATCTGCCCATTCCTCTGGGAGTCTTCACATGCTTGGGATAAACATCCTCAAACATCACAAACAGGTTTGAAGCCTGTAAGTTATTCATAACCTGGTTTACCCCATCTGCCAGAGATTGTTTTGCCAGAGTGTGGCTATTTCAAATACTACTGTTTCTTGGAGCCACATGTTAACACCAAAGGTGTGTCAGCAACCTTTTAAAACAAAGATTTACCACCCTAATATCGATAAAAAAAAAGGGCAAGTCTGTCTGCCAGTAATTAGTGCTGAAAACTGGAAGCCAGCAACACAAACTGTCCAAGTCATCTAATCCCTCATAGTTCTGGTGAACTACCCCTAGCCAGAGCACCCACATCAGGCTGGTGTAGCTGAACAATACTTTAAGGACTCAACAAGGCTGTGTGATAGTTAATTGTTCAAGTAGCCATATTTATAAGTGGCTATACTGCCATAGTATATGCACTAGTGATTCAATGTCAACTTATCTGTGTTGTTAAACCCATGTTAACATTTTTATCAATGATGTAGATGAAGGATTAGATGAAGAACTTGTCAAGTTTACAGATAACACTACCCTGAGTGAATTAACTAATATGCTTGGCTTGTGTACGTTCAATATTTTTTTAAAAAATCCAAAAGGTTAAAATACAGAGTAGAATCTAATGAGATACAATTTAATTTGAGGAAATATTAAGTCTTACAGTTGACTTAAAAAAACTTCATATCATGTGGAAGCATATAACACCTGATGACACAAGTGCACTAGATATTTAAAAGTCATAGCTAAATATCAGGAATTATAATATTGTGTGTAAGAAAATTAACACCACTATAGGTTGTTTTAAGAGAGGCATAGTGTCAAGGATTAGAGAGGTTAGAGCTGCACCATATTTTGTCTAATTTAGCCTTCATAGAAGAGTCAAAGGAAAAAAAAAAGAATGAAGCAGCATTTATGTTCAAACAGTTGAGTTCATTGCAGTTTCACATTGCCAATATATCATGATTCTAATGGATTTATCATTTTTTTCCAAAATTGATTCTCTTTTTGTTGTTATTCTACAGGGGTAATTTTAGTAGATATCTGCAGTATCATTTCAGGTTCTCTCTCCAATGATTCTTTCACAAAAATGATTCTAAATATATTTTTTTTCTTTTTATTTTAAGGATATTATAATTATGTACACTCTTACTTATGGATAAAGTATACCATTCTATAGCAATATTCTACTTGAGTGATGCATTGTCAGCTTTCATTGATATCAATGTCTCCTAATTCATACATGGAGGTGACAAGAAATGAATACAATGATCAGTAACTCTCAACACTTTTCATGACTGATATAAACTATTCCAAAGTGAGCCTACCTAGCAAGATGTTCTGGTACATAGTTCTATTTTAAATGTTTTGTTTAAATATATTTAAGCACTAGTATCAAAATGTTTTGCACTTTAGCCATAATTATATCTAAAAATGAATTTAAACATTGAGTTTAAAATTTTTGTGTTCCAAATTCTCTCACTTCCAAACGCCCCATCTCCCCTCATTAAGAAGGCAAACAATTCAATACAGATTCAATACAGGTGTGGCCCTGCAAACTTTCCCACAACAATCATGTTGTGAAAGAAGATATAACCGCACCTCCCAATAAAATCAAGCAAAATAAAGTGAATAAAGCATGCTTCAGTCTGTATTCAGACCCCATCAGTTTTTACCCCCCTCTGGGAATGGACAGAATTTTTCATTATAAATCCTTCAGAGTTGTCTTGGATTATGGTATTCTTGAAAATAGCTTAGTCATTCATGTATGATCATTTTACAATATTACTGTTACTTTGTACACGGTATGTTCCACTTTGCATGAGCTTATGTAAGTTTTTACAGGATTTTTTCTGAGAGCATCCTGCTCATCATTTCTTATAGCCCAAGAGTATTTCATCAAAATCGCATACCACATTCTGTTTAGCCACTCCCCAATTGATGGGCATCCCCTCAATCTCCAATTATTTGCCACAAAAAAGAGCTGCTATGAATATTTTTATACATATAGGTCTGTTTTCTGTTTGTTTCTTATGTCTTTGGGGCTATAGATCTTGCAGTGGTATTGTGAGGTCAAAGGGTATGCATGCTTTTTTTTTCAAATAATTAATTAATTAATTTAACATATTTAGTTTTCAGCATTGGTTTTCACAAGAGTTTGAATTACAAATTTTCTCCCCATTTCTACCCTCCCCCCCACACCAAGATGGCGTATATTTTGGTTGCCCTGTTCCCCAGTCAGCCCTCCCTTCTGTCACCCCACTTCCCTCCCATCCCCTTTTCCCTTCTTTTTTGTAGGGCAAGCTAAATTTCTACTCCCCATTGCTTGTGTATCTTATTTTCTAGTTGCATGCAAAAACTTTTTTTTTTTGTTTTTGAACATCTGTTTTTAAAAATTTTGAGTTCCAAATTCTCCCTCCTCCTCCCTTCCCACCCACCTTCCCCAAGAAGTTCAACATAGGCCACATGTGTATCATTATGTATAACCCTTGCACAATACTCATGTTGTGTAAGACTAACTATATTTTGCTCCTTCCCAACCCATCCCCCTTTATTGAATTTTATCCCTTGGCCCTGTCCGCTTTTGAAAGTGTTTGTTTTTGATTACCTCCACCCCCATCCATCCTCCCATCCATCATCCCCCCCTTTTTTATCTTCTTCCCTCTTCTTTCCTGTGGGGTAAGATACTCAATTGGGTATGTATGGTATTCCCTCCTCAGGCCAAATCTGATGAGAGCAAGATTCACTCATTCCCCCCTCACCTACCCTCACCCCTCCTCCCACAGAACTGCTTCCTCTTGCCACCTTTGTGGGAGATAAGACACCCCATTCTATCTCTCCCTATCTCCCTCTCTAAATATATTCCTCTCTCATTCTTTAATTGGATTATATTGCTTTTAGATATCTTCCCTTCCCATCTTCATCTCATCCTGTGTCCTCTCTCTCTCTCTCTCTCTCTCTCTCTCTCTCTCTATATATATATATATATATATATATATATATATATATACACACACATATATGTATATACATGTATATATATATATACACATAGATATATACCTACATACACATTCATTTATATATAAATATATATATATACATAAACATATATACATATATGCATATTCCCTTCAGCTACCCTAATACTGATGCTTCATGAATCATACATGTCATCTTTCCATGTAGGAATGTAAACAAAACAGTTCAACTTTAGTAAGTCCCTTGCAATTTCTTTTTCTTGTTCTTTTTCTCGATTACCTTTTCATGCTTCTCTTGATTCTTGTGTTTGAAAGTCAAATTCTGGTCTTTTCACTGAGAAAGCTTGAAAGTCCTCTATTTTATTGAAAATCCATATATTGCCTTAGAGCATGATACTCAGGTTTCCTGGGTAGGTGATTCTTGGTTTTAATCCTAGCTCCATTGACCTCCAGAATATCATATTCCAAGTCCTTCGATCTCTTAATGTAGAAGCTGCTAGATCTTTGATTATTCTTATTGTGTTTCCACAATACTCAAATTGTCTCTTTCTGGCTGCTTGCAGTATTTTCTCATTGATATGGGAGCTCTGGAATTTGGTGACAATATTCCTAGGAGATTTCTCTTTGGGATCTATTTGAGGAGGCAATCGGTGGATTCTTTCAATTTCTATTTTGCCCTGTGGCTCTAGAATATCAGGGCAGTTCTCCTTGATAATTTCTTGAAAGATGATATCTAGGATCTTTTTTGGATCATGGCTTTCAGGTAGTCCAGTAATTTTTAAATTATCCCTCCTGGATCTTTTTTACAGGTCAGTGGTTTTTCCAATGAGATATTTTACATTGTCTTCCATTTTATCATTCCTTTGGTTCTGTTTTATAATATCTTGATTTCTCATAAAGTCACTAGCTTCCACTTGCTTCAGTCTAATTTTTGAGGTAGTGTTTTCTTCACTGTTTTTTTAGCCCTCCTTTTCCTTTGGCTAATTCTGCCTATCAAGGCATTCTTCTCCTCATTGGCTTTTTGGAGCTCTTTTGCCACTTGAGTTAGTCTATTTTTTAAAGTGTTGTTTTCTTCAATATTTTTTCAGTATTTTTTTGGGTCTACTTTATCAAGTCTTTGAATTGTTTTTCATGGTATTCTGTCATCCTTCTCATTTCTCCTCCCAATTTTTCCTCTGCTTCTCTAACTTGCTTTTCCAAATCCTTTTTGAGCTCTTCCATGGCCTGAGACAAGTTCATGTTTTTCTTGGAGGCTTTTGTTTTAGGCTCTTTGACTTTGTTGACTTCTTCTGGCTGTATGTTTTGGTCTTCTTTGTCACCAAAGTAAAATTCCAAAGTCTGAGACTGAATCTGGGTGCCTTTTCGCTGCCTGGTCATATTCCCAACCAACTAACTTGACCCTTGAGTTTTTCAACGAGGTATGACTGCTTGTAGACTAAAGAGTTCTATGTTTCATGCTTGAGGGGATGCACCTGCTCTGCCATACCAGCACTCCTCCTTCCCCAAAAACTCCCAACCCTTACTGGACTTAGATCTTCAGCAGGCTGTGCACTCCTGCTCTGATCCGCCTCTTAATTCCTCCCACTATGTGGGCCTGGGGCCTGAAGCAACTGCAGCTGTAGTTCTGTAACTGCTCCACCTCCTCTGCCCCCGGGGTGGTAGCCCACCTGTGAACTCCTTCCACTCCCACGGCTTTTCCCACTAACCTTCTCTGTTGTCTTTGGTGTTTGTGGGTTGAGAAGTCTGGTAACTGCTGCAGCTCACTGATTCAGGGCACTGGGGCCTGCTCCACCCGGCTCCTGGTCTGGTTGGTACACGTAGCCCACGGTGGGCTCTCCTCTGCTCTGCTCTGCTCCCAGCTCTGTGCGGGATAGACCTCACCCAGAAACCATCCAGGCTGTCCTGGACTGGAGCCCTGCTTCTCTCTCCTATATTGTGGGTTCTGCAGTTCTAGAATTGGTTCAGAGCCATTTTTTGTAGGTTTTTGGAGGGACTCGGCGGGGAACTCACACTAGTCCTTGCTTTTCAGCCACCATCTTGACTCCGCCCCTTACCAATCTTTTTTTTTTACACTTATTTGATGTTTAAATCTTATTTCATGTATAAAGAAGTGCTCCATTTACTGTTATTCAGTTTCATGCCTCTTTAATTTACCCATAGTTCTATCAATCCAAAGGGACCATCCATTGTCTACCTAAAAAAAAAAATTCTCCCTCTACTTTTTAACCTATAGAGTGCCTGATTTTTTTCCCATTTCCAAGTTGACTTCTCTATTCTCTATCATGGATTTTTTTTGGTAGGTAATGGTTTTAGATGGCTGTGGTCACCAATTGCAATAGACAATTTATTACAGAAAGTTTATGAATTCTGGGCTCAATTTTAATTAGAATATTATTTGAATATGTATTACATAGTGTTGAACAGCATAATTTGGATTTTCATTGATTTTTACAGATAAGGTTGCAGTTCAAGTTTCATATATATCTATTGAAGTTATGAATTTTAGTTGAGAATGACTGTAAGCATGTGCTTCCATTTCTTTTTCATTAAATAAAACTAATTTAGCTTTAATTTTCCATAAACCAATTCTCAAAAAAATCATTAAAATAATATGAATTGTAAAAACCAAAAATGTTTTGAAGCAGTTATGGGCCAGGGTAAGAATTTTATATTAACAGATACTTTTCTTTAGGGAAAGAAAAAAGTTCAATTACAATCCACTGTGACTTCCTATCATATAAAAATGACAGGAAAATCGGCACAATTGAAATTTCTTTAATATTGGTTAATAAGCCACCCCTTTGCCTATTTCATTTTTACAGATAATTCTTTAAACCATGAAGCATTATTGATCTAATGTGACTGACATCAGCAGAAGCAAGTACAATACTCCTCAGGAACAATAGTCCCATATACAAAGATGAAAAGATACATCTTTTAAACAAATTATAAATAATTCCTGGTTTGAAGTGGTTTTTACTTCAACCTTTATAAAATTATTTTTGATGTGGGAGAATATTTTGAAATGTTAAAATGTGTACAATTACTGTAGTTGACTTATAATAACTGATTTGTACTATTTTATCTATGCTTATGAAAACATTATTTGAGTTAATATTTTTTCAGGGTCATATATAGAAAGTGGATGACTAGGCCAACAGTGGTTTGCTTCCAAACCACAGTAATGCTGATTCACAGAGTATTGAGATTCACCTAGATATTTAGCATATTATCTCTGTGAAAAATATACTGCTCTTCTACCACTCAGGGCTTTCCCCTCTGCTGGTGACCTTCTTAGCCTTAAAGAAAGTTAAACTTTTCCTATATATCCTCCAATAGCCTAACTCCTCTTTTCTCTTTGTCTCTAATTTCTAATATTTCAGACTAGCACATTTCCTTTTCTTGATTCCTGATTGTACCTGTTGATAGACCATTTGATTTCTGTTTCCTTGACTTGGGAATGTGATTGGACCCTAATCAATTTATATATCATTGCCAAGAAAGGAAAAAAAAAAGGTAAAAGCATCTCTAAGTTTCTTCAAGGCAAGAAATGTATCTATTTTTATTTGTAAATGTATTCCCAGCACTTAGCACAGTACTAAATGTTTGTTGACTTTTTGACTTAAACCTGCATTACATAAACTGAGGCATGAAGTAACACTTTCCGTTAATCTCCCTAGGATCCTAATTTATTTTTTATTTGCCTTGGCAAGGATATTAAATGACTTCTACTACCCTAAGGACAGTATAATTTAAGCAAATTATTGAGGTAGAAGGTAGAAAGGGACCACAAGTACTACGAGTAAAGCTAGTTATATATGAGTGGGAAAAAGTCACATAGACCTCAAAGTCCAGTCAGTGAAATTGACCATAACTGGTTTTTATGATGGGATAATGTAGCCAGAAAATAAAATGATCCTTGGCGAATTGGTCTAATTAAATCAAATTGTAAGAGCCCTATCTATTCTTAACAGATGGAGCACAACATAACTAAAGGGAGTATAAATTCTATCAATATATATCTGGTGGATATATAGTCTGGGGATATTAATGGTTCCAGTTTTTTTTTTTTTTACCACATTATTGTCTGTTTAAAGTGATACACACTTACGTTTGAGTATACATGTGTACATGAGTGTATATAGACATGCATACATACGTATTTGTGCGTGTGTGTATGAGAATGTATAGTTCTAAACCCAATTTGTGTTTGAGAGAATTTCCCCAGGTATAAAGTTCTAGTACTATTATAATGAGACAAGTCACAACAATATTAAGAAAGAAATGTAGCTATTTTAATCAGTTTACACTGTTTTCATGTTTTTACAACTATTTTCACATTTCTTGAACATTTATATTTCTACAGAGATATATAGATATATGACAGGCTAAATTACTGATTTATAAAAAATTATTTTATCTTCTTCAAATAGTAAAGTAAAAATAGAGGATCTCTAAGGTATTTCTAGTTTTAAAATATTGTTATTCTACAATGGAGCATTGTTTAAAAAAACTGCATGACTAATACAATAGCCATTGTTATAATAAAGAAAATAATTTTAGACAAAGGAAACATTTTACTAAAGGCTCCCAAGTAGGAAATGTTTGATACAGTTCATCCTATGAACAAGAACATTGATTGTAAAAATTCCTGTAAACTGTCACAGTAGCAACTCATTCTCTATCTACCACCACCACTATACAATGTTGTATTTTTGTAGGATTAAATTGAAAATTCATGAGCATAAACAAGTTCTGAAAGAAGTAGCAAGGCACTATCTGAAATGTGATGTGAATAAAATCCAGTATTCCATCTTATTAATTACCTAATTAATTAGTCAATCAATCAATCAATCAATCAATTAATTGACTGATTTTTAGTTTTAGTTTGCAACATTCAGTTCCTCAAGCTTTTGAGTTTCAAATTTTCTCCCTTTTGCTCTCTTCTCCCTCCTCACCAGAGATGGCATGCAATCCGATATAGGTTGTACATATACCTTCACACTAAACATATTATCCCAATAGTCAACTTGTAAAGAATAATTATAAACAATGGAATGAAGCACGTGAAAGAAGAAACAAAAGAGAGACAGAAACAAAAGCAAATAAAAAAGAGTAGATAGTTTGTTTCAATATGCATTCAGACTCCATTATTCTTTCTCTGGATGTGAATTGCTTCTTTCATCATGAGCCTTTTGGAGCTGTCTAAGAATCTTGAATTTATGAGAAGAGCCAAATCTATCAAAGTTAGTTATGAGAGATACCATGTGTCTGTAATCATGTATAACATTCTCTTGGTTCTGCTCCCCTCACTCAAAATCAGATCATATAAGTCTTTCCAGGTTATTATGAAGTCCATCTGCTCTTCATTTCTTAAAGCACAATAGTATTCCATTGCAGTCATATACCACCACTTGTTTAGCCATTCCCCAATTGATGGAAAACCCTTTGATTTCTAACTTTTTTGCCACCACAGAAAAAGCTGCTGTAAATATTTTTGAACATATGGATTGTTTTCCCATGTTCTTTGCAATTTCTTTGGGATACAGTGCCACAAGTGATATTGTTGGATCAAAGAGTATGCATATTTTTATAGCACTGAAGACAAAGATCCAAATTGCTCTCCAGAAAAGTTGCATCAGTTCACAACTCCACCAACAATACATTAGTGTCCCAATTTTCCACATCTTCTCCAGCATTTATTATTTTCCTGTTTTGTCATGTTAGCCAATCTGACAGGTGAAATGTGTTACCTAAGCATTGTCTTTAATGGGCATTTCTCTAATCAATAGTGATTTAGAGCATTTTTAATATGACTAAAGATAGCTTTATTTTCTTCCTCTGAAAAATGCTTGTTCATATCTATTGACCATTTATCAATTGGAGAATGACTTGTATTCTGATAAATTTGACTCAGTTCTCTTCACATTTTAGAAATGAGGTCTTTATCAGAGAAATTGTTTGTAATAATTCTTGCACAATTTTCTGCTTCCATCCTAATCTTGGTTACATTGGTTGGTTTGTACAAAAACGTTTCAATTTAATGTAATCAAAATTATCCATTTTACATTTCATAATGCCCTCCATCTCTTGTTTCATCATAAACTCTTCGCTTCTTCATAAGTCTGACAGGTAAACTATTCCTTACTCTCCCTGATTGCTTATAGTACCAGCCTTTACATCTAAATTTTGAACTCATTCTGGCTTTATTTTGATATACAATATGAGATATTGGCCTATGCCCAGTTTCTGCCATACTATTTTCCTGTTTTCCAAGCAGTTTTTGTCAGATAGTGAGTTCTTATCCCAGAAGCTGGAGTCTTTGGGTTTATCGAACAGTAGATAACTATAGTCTTTGACTACTGTGCCTTGTGTACCTAGTTTTAATAACTGCTGCTTTGCAATACAGTTTTAGGTCTAGTATGGCTAGGCCAACTTCCCTAGCATTTCTTTTCATTGATTCCCTTGACATTCTGGCCGTTTTTTTCCTTCCAAATGAATTTCAATATTATTACTTCAACCTCTATAAAATAATTTTTTTTGTAGTTTAATTGGCATGGCACTAAAGAAGTAAATTATTTTAGGTAAAATTGTGATTTTTATTATATTAGCTCAGCCCAACCACTAGCAACTGATGTTTTTCCAATTATTTAGATCTGACTATTTGTGTGAAAAATATTTTGTAGTTGTGTTCATATAGTTCCTGGGTTTCTTTTGGCAAGTAGATGTCCAAATATTTTATAATGTCTACAGAATTTTTAAAAGCAATTTTATATTTTATAGTGTCTACAGTAACTTTAAATGGAATTTCTCTTTCTGTCTCTTGCTGTTGGACTTTGTTAGTAATGTATAGGAATGCTGAAGATTTATGCATGTTTATTTTATATCCTGCAACTTTGCTAAAGACGTTTATTATTTCAAGTAGTTTTTTTTTTTACTTGATTCTCTAGGACTCTCTGAGTAAATCATCATATCATCTGCAAAAAGTGATAATTTATTTTCCGCTTTGCCTATTCTAATTCCTTCAATTTCTTTTTCTTCTCTTATTACTACAGCTATCATTTCTCGTACCAAATTGAATAATACGGGTGATAACGGACATCCTAGTTCACTCCCAACTTATTGGAAAGGCATCTAGTTTCTTTCCATTACATATAACGCTTGCTGATGGTTTTAGGCAGTTTCTACTTATCATATTAAGAATGACTCCATTTATTCCTACGCTCTCTAGTGTTTTTAATAGGAAGGGTGGTTGTATTTTATCAAAAGTTTTTCTGCACTTATTGAGATAATCGTATGGTTTCTACTAATTTTTTCTTTGTTGTTGTTGTTGATGTGCTCAGTTTTGCTAATGGTTTTCATAATATTGAACCAGCCTTGAATACCCAGAATAAATTGTACCCAGTCATAGTGTATTATTCTTGAGATAAGTTGCTGTAATCTTTTTGCTAATATTTTATTTAAATTTTTTTACATCAATTTTCATTAGGGAAATTGGTCTATAATTTTCTTTCTCTGTTCTAACTCTCCCTGGTTCAAGTATCACTACCATATTTGTGTCATAAAAAGAATTTTGTAAGAATCCTTCTTTGCCTATTTTCCCAAATAGTCTATAAAGTACTGGAATTAATTGCTGTTTAAATGCTTGATAGAATTAGCTTGTAAATTCATTTTGCCCTGGAGATTCTTTCCTAAGGAGCTCATTGATGGCTTTTTCAATTTATTTTTCTGAGATCAGGTTACTTAAGTGTGTTATTTCCTCTTCTGTTAATCTGGGCAAATTAAATGTTTTCTCTAAATATTTATTCATTTCCCAAAGATTGTCAAATTTTTGTGCATACAATTTGGCAAAAATAATACTTAGTTATTGTTTTAATTTCCTCTTCATTGGAGGTGAATTCATCTTTTTCATTTTTTGATTCTAGAAATTTGTTTTTTTTTTCTTTTTTTAATCAGATTGATCTAAGGTTTATCAATTTTATTGCTTTTTTTCTATAAAACCAGGTCTTAGTTTTATTTATTAGTTCAATAGTTTTCTTGATTTCAATTTTATTAATCTCTCCTTTGGTTTTCAATGTTTCTAATTTGGTATTTACCTGGGGATTTTCAATTTGACCTTTTTTTAGCTTTTTCGGTTGCATGCCCAATTTATTAATCTCCTTTTTCTCTATTTTATTCATGTAAGCATTCAGAGATACAAAATTCCCCTAAGAACCGCTTTTCCTGCCTCCCATAAGTTTTGGTATGTTGTCTCACTATTGTCATTCTCTTGAATGAAGTTATAGTTTCTATGATTTGTTGTTTGACACACTCATTCTTTGGGATTAGATTGTTTAGTTTCCAGTATCTACATTTTTATTCAATATTTTTAGTTTCAAGCATTGATTTCCAAATGATTTTGAATTACAAATTTTCTCCTGATTTCTACCCTGCCCTCCACTCTAACACGGCATATATTCTGATTGCCCTATTCTCCAGTCAGCCCTCCCTTCAGTCACCCCCACCATCCTCTTTTCCCTTACTTTCTTGGAGGGAAGATAGATTTCTATGCCCCATTGCCTGTATGGCTTATTTCCCAGTTGCATGCAAAAACACCTTTAATTGAGCATCTGCTTTTAAAACTTTGAGTTCCAAGTTGTCTCCACTCTTTGCTCCCCACCCACCTTCCCTAAGAAGGCAAGCAATTCAACATAGGCCACACATGTATCATTATGTTAAATACTTCCACAATACTCATGTTGTGAAAGACTAACTATATTTCCTTCAATCCTATCCTGTTCCCTTTTATTCAGTTTTCTCCCTTGACATTGTCCCTTTTCAAAAGTGTTTGCTTTTTATTACCTCCTCCACCATTCTGCTCTCCTTTCTAGTGTTCCCCCTTTTTTATCTCCTTCCTCCTTCTTTCTGTCCAGCAAAATACCCAATTGAGTGTGTATGCTATTCCCTCCTCAAGTCAAATCCAATGAGAGTAAGATTCACTCATTCCCCCTCACCTGCCACACCTTCTCTTCCAACGAACTGCTTTTTCTTGCCACTTTTATGTGAGATAATTTAACCCATTGTATCTCTCCATTTCTCCCTCTCTCAATATATTCCTCTCTCATCCCTTAATTTCATTTTATTTTTTTAGATATCATCCCTTCATATTCAGCACCCTGTGCCCTCTGTCTACATATATATGTATGTATGTATATATACACACACATATGTATGTGTTTGTGTGTGTGTGTATAATATAATATATATATAATATATATACACACATATATAATTTAATATATATAGTATACTATGTATGTATGTATGTATATTCCCTTCAGCTACACTAATACTGAAATCTCATGAATTACACACATCATCTTTCCATGTAGAAATGTAAATAAAACAGTTCAACTTTAGTAATTCCGTTATGATTTCTCTTTATTGTTTACCTTTTCATACTTCCCTTGACTCTTGTGTTTGAAAGTCAAAATTTCTATTCAGCTCTGGTCTTTTCACTGAGAAAGATTGAAAGTCATCTATTTTATTGAAAATGCATATTTTGCCTTGGAGCATTATACTCAGTTTTGCTGGGTAGGTGATTCTTGGCTTTAATCCTATCTCCATTGACATCTAGAATATCATATTCCAAGCCCTTTGATCCCTTAAGGCAGAAGCTGTTAGATCTTGTGTTATCCTGATTGTGTTTCCACAATACTCAAATTGTTTCTTAAACTTCTAGGAATATTGTTGCCAAATTCCAGAACCCCCAGATCAAGGAGAGATTGTTTAGTTTCCAATTAGTTTTTACTCTATCTTTCAATGGCCCTTTATTGCATATAATTTTTATTTCATCATGGTCTGAAAAGGAGGCATTGACTATTTATTCCTTTCTGCACTGGATTGTGAGGTTTGTATGCCCTGGTACATGGTCAGTTTTGGCTTATGTGACGTGTACTGCTGAGAAAAAGATATATCCCTTTCTATCACCATTCAGTTTCCTCCAGAGGTCAGTCATTTCTAACTTTTCTAAAATTCTATTCACCTCCTTATTTTATGTCTTGTTTATTTTGAGGTTAAATTTATCAAGTTCAGAGAGAAGGAAGTTGAGGTCCCCCTTAGTATAGTTTTGCTGTCTGTTTCTTCCTTTAACTCCCTCAAATTCTCCTCTAAGAATTTGGATGTTCTATCACTTGGTACATTTATGTTTAGCAATGGTATTACTTCATTGTCTATGGTGCCTTTTAGTAGGATACAATTTCTTCCCTTATCTCTTTTAATTAGATCTGTCTTTGTTTTTGCTTTGCCTGAGATCAGAATTGCTACCACTGCTTTTTTTTTTTTTTACTTCAGATGATGCATAATATTTTCTACTCCAGCCTTTTAACTTTATCATGTCTGTATCCCCATTTCAAATGTGTTTCTTACAAACAACATATTGTAGAGTTATGGTTTTTAATCCATTCTGCTCTCCACCTCCATTTATAGGAGAGTTCATCTCATTCACATTCACAGTTATGATTACTGTCTGTGCCTTTCTCTCCATCCTATCCCCCCCCTCAATTTATGCCTTTATTTTCCCCTTTTCCCTTCCCTCACTCAAAATTTTTGCTTTTGCCCTCTGCCTGCCTCAATTTTCCCTTCCTATCAATCCCCCTCCCTTATCTTATCCTTTACCTTTACTCCTTCCTCCCTCTCTTCTAATCACCATCCTCTTTTTCTTCCCCCTTTCCTTTCTTACTGCCTGAAGGGCAAGTTGGATATCTATACTTAGGAGAGTATCTTATTCCTTCTTGGAATGAAACCCAATGAATAAAGTTGAAACAATGCTTATGTCCTCCCCTTCTTTCCCTCTACTATAATATCTTTTTGTGCTTTTTCATGTGATGTAATTTACCCTTTTCAGCCTCCTTCTTTCCTCTTCTCCCATTACAATCCCTTTGCACCCCTTAGTTATGTTTTTTTTTCATCCTATCAGTTAATTTTGACCCAAATATTCTATCCATACATATTCTTTTAAAATGTCATAATAAATATGCACTTCTCAATATTAACACGTATCATCCTCTCATGTAGGAATGTAAACAGTTTGGCCTTATTGAATGACAAGAGTTTTTTTTTCTATTTTTTCCTGTTTATCTTTCTATGCCTCTCTTGAGTCCTGTATTTGAAGATCAAATTTTCCATTGAACTCTGGTCTTTTCATCAGGTATGTCTGGAAATCCCTTATTTCATTGAATGTCCATCTCCTTGCCTGAAAGTTTATACTCAGTTTTGCTGAGTAGTTGATCCTTGCTTGTAATCCAAGCTCCTTTGCCTTGTGGAATATCATATTCCAATCCCTCCAATCCTTTAATGAGGAAGCTGCAAGATCCTCTGTGACCCTGACTGTAGTTCTTCAATATCTGAAGTGTTGGGGATTTTTTTGGATGCTTGTAGTATTTTCTGATTAACATGATAATTCTAGAATTTGGCTACAATATTTCTTGGAGTTTTCAATTTGAGATCTCTTTCAAGAGGTGATTGGTGGATTCTTTCGATGACCATATTGCCCTCAGGTTCTAGGACCTCAGGGCAGTTTTTCTTAATGAATTCTTAGAAGATACTGTCCAGGTTCTTTTTTTATGATGGCTATCTGGTAGACCTATAATTCTTAGATTGTCTCTCCTTGATCTGTTTTCTAGGTCAGTTGTTTTTCCAGTGAGATATTTTCCATTTTCTTCTGATTTTTCATTCTTTAAATTTTGTTTGACTAACTCTTGACACCTCATAGAGTCATTAGCTTCTACTTGCCCAATTCTAATTTTGTAATGAACTATTCTCCTCAATTAGCTTTTGTACTTCCTTTTCCATTTGGCCAATTTTTTTTTTCCTTTTAAAGAGTTATTTTCTCCAGAGAGGCTCTGTATCTCCTTATCCATTTGGCCAATTTTACTTTTTAAGAAATTGTTCTCTTCAGTGAATTTCTTTTTTTTCATTTTGTCATTTGTATTTTTAAAATCATAGGTCAATTTTTCTTCTACCTCTCTACTTCCTTTTTAAAATTCTTTCTTGACATCTTCCAAGAATTATTTTTGAGGTTGAGACCAGTTCATATTACCTTTTGAGGTTTCAGATGTGCATATGGTGTCAATGCTGTCCTCATCTGAATTTGTATTTTAATCTTCCCTGTCCCCATGGTAAGATTCAATGGTTTTTACTTTTCTAGTTTCCTTCTTATGGTAGTTGCCTTTTTCCTGGCTTTTAAAGTGGATCTCTGCTTCTGGGTCGCAGGGGGCTCTGTCCTACATTTCTTGTAGTGGGAGCTAGGGTCCTGGTTACTGGCTTTGTGTGCTGCAGCCTCTGGTTCTGTCAGCTAAAAGCTATATATATATGGTGCTGCTGCTCACCTGGTTCTGATCTGGAGGTAGCTGGTGTGTGCTGAGACCAGGTCTTTCTGAGTTTTCCCAGTGTTACACTGAAGCTTTCAGCATGAGGTGTGGGAGAAGGGTTGTCTGACCACTGGAAGAAATATTTTCTCCCAAGGCTGGATAGGCTCAGCCACTGGTGGATGCCCAAACTCATGTCTACCAATTCCCCTGGCTGTGCAGTGGCATGCCCAGGGTTCTGGTGTTGGTGCTTGCTGGCTCCATCCGCCTAAGGCTCTGGATCTGCTGCTGCTCTGCTGAGGTGGGGCTTGCTGTAAATACTCCGGTCATGCCCTGGATTCCTTTAGCCACCACAGAAGGGACCCTTCCCTTCTATCTCCCTACCCTCCTGAGCACAAAGACTCCTGTATGCCCAGGATCCACTATTCCAGGATTTTTCCTGGGGCAATATTCTCTAGGTTTTTGAAGGTTAATAAGGAGGGAATGAGAGCACTTACTTTACTTTGCCATCATGGCTCCCAGAACTTCAAGTATATGACTTGTCTGTGGGGTGATATCCTCAGGAGAAGGTGCTGCCACTGCCAAAGGCTCTGTACTTCTATCTAACCCAGTTATGAGAAACTCTCATCCTGCACTGAGTGGTTTGGGGATCACTACTGCTAACTGTGATTGGGTTCTCTGGGGCCAGGCATGCTCCTGCTTTGCTATGGCTGAGTATTGCCAGTACACTCTGAGTTCTCTCAGCCAGGCACAACAGATACTTCCTGTTGACTTTCCCAGCCAATCCTCAGCTGGAAATCTACCACACTCTATCACCCAGTGGATTCTGCCTCCTAAAAATATGTTCAAGTTCACTACTTAGAGGGCTCTGACAGAATTAATGGGAGAGCTCTGATGAGTCATTGCTTTCACTCTGCCATCTTGACTTGGCCCTGCCCCCACTGCCCCTTCCATCTTTCTCTTTCTTTGATTCTTAAGGAAGTTTTTGATGCTGTTCTTGTAAATTATTATTGAACATTATATTTATGAAGTCTTGACCATTTAAAGCTCTTCAATTAGCAGTAGTTAATAGGAAATGCACACACACACACACACACACACACACATTTTCTATTACTCTAATGAATTTACAATCTAGGAAGGAGATGATATATATATATACATATATATATGTATATATATATATATATATATATATATATATATATATATATATATATATATATATATGCTAAAATCTGACTGAAGCAAGTTCTGACATTTAAGAACAATAAAAGGAAAATATGTTTCCCAAGTAGAGTGTGTGTTCCTGATCTGTATTCTTCTCAGAATCTTACAACCTGTCTACCAGATTTAAATTTGCTTTTGGTGCTCACCGAGAATGGATTGCCACTTCTATAGATATGGTCCTAGGAGAGCAACAAGGAAAAAGAGATCATTCTATTCAGTGGCTTTAAGAACATTGGAAATTCAGGCTCTAGGGAAGGGAGGAAGCACTATTAGTAAAATTGAATTGACTGAATTCCCCCAGGCCATCCATGTCAGCTCAATTCTTCTAAAAAGTGTATTTAGCTCTATAAACATATGGATACAGGAGTTGTATGTGCAAACACTCAACCAATCTATTCAGGATAATACACCTTTCTCACTTTTGTGATAATGCTGTTATTCTCTTTTGGAAAGACTGAGAAACCTGAAGGGTAAACTGCAAGATGATGTGGTATAATTTATAAAAAAAATAAATCCAGAATTTATACATTCAAATGAATGTTCTGTCCTTACAAGTAGGTATCTGGTGGAGTTGCATTAGGATACATTTAAAATGCTATCCAGTTTCATGGATGCTGATACATTATTCAGTCTATATACCTCCCTTGTTCATTGGTCTCAGTGAACATCTTTTTTCACATCTTTTTCACATCTTTTTTCAAGAACATGTACCCTGGACAATAAGCTTTCTGTCACTTATCAGGTGAAAAAGAGTTTAATGTTTTTTTCTCCATTATATATAAACAAAATTTTGAACTTTTTTTTTAATTTGAGTTCCAAATTATTTCCCCAGTCTTTCCCTCCTTGAAAAAGCAAGGAATCTGATACTGATTATAAATGTGTAGTCATGTAAAACATTTCCACATTAGTTACAAAAGAAAACAAAGATGCCCCCCAAAAGAGAGAGAATAAACAAAATAATTGAAAAAGGGGGGAAATATGCTTCAATCTGCATTCAGACTTCATCAGTTCTTTGTCTGTAGGAATCACATGAATTGTTGACATTAGATTGTTTCATTATGATGATGATGAAGATGATGATGGTGGTGATAGCAATAAGAATTATCTATGGACTTGAGATTCCATGAAAATAGGCACCTTCTGGTGTGAAATGAGATTGACCAAGGAAAATCAGTTACTTATCTGTACTATATCATCTTAAATAGATGCCCAGATAAGAGGGATAAAGTTTCTTGCTTATGATCACATAGTATGGAACAGACAAAGGGCTTAAACCTAGGTCTTTCTTAACCTCTCCGCTTCACTAGGTTCATTTTTAATAGCATTGTATAGGGTTTAAGAAAGAAACAGGCATTTCATTTTGATTTTAATTGAAGTTTCTCTAAATTCAATATAGCCTACAATTTTCCCTTATTCTCACTTGATTTGAATCACCATTATAGCAAACCAAAGTAGAAAGGTATAATTCCCACCATACTAATTTCTTAATGTTTCTTCTTGTGCCTAAGTTATTTGTTGCATTCCAAAGCCAAATTTAAAACAATAATACAAAAATTTAAAGGATATTTGATGACACATCCTAAAGCAGAGCAAAACATTAGCATATGCCAGTTTTTTTATTCATGCTGGAGTCATTTTGAAAATGTGTTAATTGTTGAAATTATCTAAACATTTGTAAATAAGCAATATTTTGAAAATATTTGCACAGTAATTAATAATTCATTTGTTGTTGATTGGGACAGTGTCATTCATAATAATTTGAGATGGCATCATCTTGGAAATTATATATTTCATAAAAAATTTAATTGTAATGTATTATTTAATAATGTACTTCATTTAAAGTTTTAAAAATAAATCATGCCATTTCCAAAATTCTGTATTCCTTCAAAATAAAGTACTGATGTATATGTATATGTCTTTATCAACTCTACAAAATACTGATCATGCAATATCTAAGAGTGTAATGACATGAATAATTTTCAGAGAACTTGTACTATTCAATGTTTCATTAAGGGTTTCCTTTAGATGATATAGGGAATAAATTGTTGTTTTTTTTTTCCTTTAAAATTGATAAAACTGTTGCATAAGGAAGTATATGTTCCTGAAATTTGTTGCACAAGCCCTTAAATTCTGCTCCTGACCACAGCCTTACATAAATAGTTTTTTACTGTTATATTTGGCAATGTAGTACCAAATACTGTTTCTTTTATTCATAATGGGATGCTACATGTTTGTTGTCTATCCTTTTTCTTAATAATGTTTGAAATTATATATGCATTTTTAAGTTAGTCATACATAAAGAGTGGACAATCTATGAAACAATATTCCCAATGGCTTTTCCCCTCCCATAGTCTGTGATTATTATTATCCATTATACAAA
This sequence comes from Trichosurus vulpecula, assembly GCF_011100635.1. Classification (NCBI taxonomy): domain Eukaryota; kingdom Metazoa; phylum Chordata; class Mammalia; order Diprotodontia; family Phalangeridae; genus Trichosurus; species Trichosurus vulpecula. The sequence goes on along the minus strand of NC_050573.1, from coordinate 318,966,167 downwards.
CAGACCAAGATATTTAAAAGTTTCTATATTTGATAAATGGCTACTGGATAGAGCATCCTGACATTTCCTAATCAACTGGAAATATTTATAAAGTTGAGGAAAATATAACCTTATGTTTATAGAAAATCTCTCTTGTGGATGCTCTGGTGTATATGACTTGGTGTTACTGACATGGGAATGTTTACATTTTAGAACGGAATAGATGCTAAAGTATTTCTATCACAAATGTCCAGTACTTCTGCTTGCCTTTTTCTGATATTCATATTGCTATTGTGCTAAAGAAGCTTGTTATTGATTGCATTTGAAGGATATAGTAGAATAATTTTGGGTTATTTGTATTTCAATTAGAAACATAAGGTTAGGCCAATCATTGGAGATTATGTTCAGTAACATATTAATATTAATTGCTCATGGGTCATCTAAACCAATATAATAAAAATGAAAATACTACCTAAATTAATTTATTTATGCAGTGCCATAACAATGAAGTTACCAAAATTATAGATCTAGAAATATGATAACAAAATTCATCTGGAAGAATAAAAGGTCAAGAATAATAAGGAAATCAATTTTTAAAAAATGTGAAGGAATTTGGGCTAGCTATACCAGATCTCAAACTATATAATAAAAACAATCTGTTACTAAGAATAAGAGTGGTGGAGCAGTGGAACAGATTAGGTACATAATACCTAAGTAGTAAATGATCATAGTAAACCTTTGGTTTGAAAAATGCAAATATTCTAACTTGAGGGATAAGAACTCACAACGTGACAAAAACTGCTTGGAAAACTGGAAAGCATTTTGGCAGAAACTAGGTATAGACCAATATCTCACTCTGTATAGTTAGATAAAGTCAAAATGGGCACAAGATTTAGACGTAAAGGAGGATATCATAGTGAAATTAGCAGACTATGAAATATTCTACAACTCAGATTCAGAGGTAAGAGTAGAGTTTATGACAGAACAAGAGATAGTGTGGTTCACAGGGTATAAAATGGACAGTTTTAATTACCAAAAAAAAAATTTGTACACATAAATCAATGCAACCAAGATTTTAAAAAAACAGGAAATTGGGGAGGAAGGGATTACAGCAAGTTTCTCTGATAAAGGGCTCATTTTTAAGTGTATCAAGAACAAAGTTAAAATTATATGAATAAGTCAGTCCCCAATTTATAAATGATTAAACAATATGAACCACAGGTTCTGTGAAATTATTTATTTTTAGAAAATATTTTAATAACCATATTCCAATACAATTGTCTTCTTTTAAGGTCCATGTGTTCTATTTTATTCATATAAAACCTTGTTCCAAGCAACCCATGGGCTTCAACTAATTACCAAAAGAGTATGATAGAAAGATTAAGAACTCATGATATAGACTTGATTTATAAAATCAAAATAATCATTTTTTAAAATTCCATGATTTAAATAAGACATAACGTAACACAATTTAGGCTTTCATTCTCTTAGTAAAGATAAAAAATATGAGCCCATGATAAAAAATACTACATATTTTAAATTTCTTTTGAGAAAGTTGAAAATTTTAAGGATTAGTTTTTCTACATATTTGTTTCTGTCTCTTATTAATTCTATTTTTCTTCTTTTTATTAGATATTTCCTGCAACTATACATTTTTTCCATTCTCTTTTAGAGTTTATTTTGTTTTATTACTGAGTATCTAATTTAAAGGTGGTGGTGAATGCTTTATTTGCTAAAAGTCTGAAATTATATTGGCCATTTTAGTTAGGACTAAATTAATTTCCTTCAAATGTAACACTTATTGAACTAATGATATTCTGTTGCTCAAATAGAAAGAAACTGTGTAATTAAATTTAATTGCCCCATATTACTATAGGATATTAGAATTTGTTTAGCACTGGCCAACAGTCCATGAAGTCAGTGAGTACAGTGTGGTAGAAAGATCAAAATATCAAGAGTCAGGAGAACTGTGTTATAATTTTGATTTTGTAATGAGATCTAGCAAATAATTTATTATTTTATACTTCAGTTTTATTATCCATAAAATAAAATAAAACCTTAGAACATTTTTAATTTGAGGGCAATATAGAAGAATTCTCAGAAATTTACCTCAATTAGATTAAGAATTCAAATTTGAAGGCAATAGCAAGTTTATTGGAGAGGAATGGCAATAGACCTCATGAGGAATAGGAGGAAAGATATAAGAAAAATATTTGCCTGTAATTTAAATTTTCTCTTCCACTTATTATCTATGGATGAGCTACCATTACTGACTTTTCTCTCTAATTTTATGTATAATATGCATTTCATAGAAATGTGAAAATAGACACAAAAACCTATTTATTAATTGTAATATATTCACCCTTTAAAAAAAAATTGTAACCATAGCAGGTCATTATCCAAGAATGGTTTGTTGGGGGAAAAAGTGCTTTAACATCAATATACCAAGATTTATTAAGGTGGGGCGGGGCACTGGAGATGAACAGGGAGAAATGGAGAGGTAGAAAGTCAAAGGCCAAAGGCTTGGGGAGGAGTGCTTTTGGGGGCTATAGAAGAGACAAGAAGGTTTATGCTATGGGAAATTTAGTGGAACAAATAGGGAAGAATCAATTGTTGAAAGCTCAGCTGAGAATAGAAAACGGATTTGTAAGGAATTCAATCAACACATTTTTTTATGCTTTCTTGCAGCTCTGTTCAGCAGTATGTGAATAGATGACATACGATTCTAGTACATATCATTAAAAAAGCTATTTGGTAGGATTTTTCAGTCAAATAAATAGTGCCTTGTGAAGTTGGGTTCTGACAGCCTAGTATTTCTGTTGCCATGCTGTATGATCGTGAATTTGAGATACCAGAATTACACACACATTGCCTCACATAGAACAATTTATATCGCACATTTCAAAAGAAAAAAAAAAACTCATCAAAATATTGTTGAAATACAATTATTCTAACAGCAAATTTTTTAAAAAGTATGAATATGAGTAAAATAGAGAAATCGTTGGATTTTATGTTAATAAAAACACATTCTTTAGAGAAATAGCACTGTCTGACCCAAGTATCTGCCTGCAGCTATAGCATCAGGAAATTATTTTTCATTTGGTACAGGAAAAGAAGTGACTCTTTTGAAACTGCAGAGAAAACTGAGAGCTAAGAAATGGGTTTCCTTTGAACTTTGCAGGTCTACAATGTATAATGACAATAGTTACTACCACTTTTCTCTGTTAAAAAATACAACAAAAAACCTCCACATAATATTCTTTCAATTTCTTCTGAAACTTGTGCCAATAGAAAAGTAGCAAAGAACATCAATGTCTGGGTTAAGCTGAATTCATTGTATGATTTCAAGTGAACTTATTCAAACACATAGAAGAATTACTGAAAGTGTATCTGAAACGGCATTCATTTTCCCTTGAAGAATATTTTTCATGTCACAATTGTCAAGCAAGTGTAGTGAAAAGAATTCCTTTACTGTATATATCCTTCAGAGTAGAGGGTAGGCACAAAATAGGAGTGACATTATTAAGCTATAATAAAAACAGAGACATGTTAAGGTTGTCCTGTTTAATCTCAGAGCTTATTTTTATTACATAACCAAAAAAGCAGTAGAACCCTGAGGTGTGAATCATGCCTTTTTGGAATGAACACTGAACTTGGTAGCAGGAGACTATGGTTCTAATGATAGCTGTGTGGCCCTGGGCAGATGATGTAATCCATATATACCTCCTTTGAATTGTCTATAAACATGAGTGATTACATTGATTACATCTTTCCTACCTACTTCACGGGGCCTTTGTGAGAATCATGTGAGCTAATGTATATGAAATAACTTTGAAAAGATAAAACACCATAAGGTACTGTGAGTACAAAAATACAGTATGGTTTGTACATGCACAAATATACATACACAAAACCATTAATAGGAATAAAGGCAAAAGTTTCTAGATATATTGTTCACTCATTTTTCAGTTGCATCTGACTATTTTGGATTCCATTTGGGGCTTTCTTGGCAAATATACTGGACTAGTTTTCTATTTCCTTCTTCAGTTCCCAGATACAAAGCAATATAATTTCAGTAGTCTTTAAGAAATTAATAGATTTGAGTGCTATTTTGACACTTAGTAGTTGTGAAACTTCAGGCAAGTCACTTCTCACCTCTTAGGAAACCAAGATTCAGCATTAACAGGTTATACTATCCTTTTCTTGTTAGTGTTTTTGAGGACTCTCACACTAACAAAAGCACAGATAGCAGATACATTGAAGGATTACATAAGTAATAATATTAACAACAATGAAAACAGTAATAATCCTAAGTCACAATTCTTTAGTGATTTATATTACAAAGTGCATTTGGCAGCAACTAATATTCTTAGTTCACTTCCTTTTTCCATGTCCTCTCATGCAGGAACTCCTCCACTGAAACTTTCACATGGATAGGTTGGCCCACTCTTGTCCCAGATACCCAATAATAAATCTATAGCATGTTGCCATATTAACTGCCAAATAAAGGGAGAGTGGTCCTTGCAGCTTTACATTGGCAACCAGGAATGTTTTAAAATATTATGTTCTTGAACCAAAGTATGGTCTTTCCTAAGGATATTCCACAATCTAGCAATTTTAATCTTTTGACCACTGTAACACTCCATTAAAATATTTAAAAAATATATGTTGTCATGACTTATGATAGTTAGTCTATGACAAGAACCGGCAAATGACTTTACTCTGCCTTAGGACCAGGATCCAAGACACAAGGAGATCCTACTTCTACTTAAAAGCAAGCCCAGATTTACATGTAAGTATATGAATATGTATATGTATATGTGTATGTGTATGTATGCATATGCATGTCTATGTGTATATGTATGTATATGTGTATACATGTATATTTTTTCTTAAGAACTTGTTTGTCTACGTCACCAACAAAATATCCTGACCTGAGTAATTCTCAGTAATAATAGTTCTCTGCAGTCTCCATTTAAAAAATTGTTCATATCACTCATACTCACTTAAATTTTGCTCAACCTATGGCTCACATTAACCATTTTGTAGCTTGGTCAGGACCACATGTGCTTTCAGATTCACTTTGTTTGTTGTCTTCCACTACCAGAATACAAGTCCCTTGAGAACAGGGACTGTCTTTCTTTTTACTTGTATATGTTTTCCCAGTTCTTAGCAAAGTGCCTTACACATAGTAGGTAATTCAAATTATATTACTTCTATGCAGTCTCAACCTCTGTGTCATGATACTAAAACTGTAATATTTAAATTGAGACTTGTTTGTTTTTCTGTTCCAACAGTTCATCAACCCCAGCTTTGTGCTTACTTTCTTCTATTCCCAGTATCATTCTATAGTTCATTGGCTAGAATATAAGTTCTTTGCTATCAGGGCCTGCTTTGTCTTTGCTTCTGCTGCACTCAGCATAGTGACTGACAGAGAGTAGGCACTACATAAATTATTCCCCAATTGATTAATTGCCATCTACCCTTGAACTTCATTACCTTTATTATTCTCTCACTCATACCCTGCCAATCCTCAAACATAAGTCAACCCTACCATAGAATCTATTTACTGAGTTACTGATCCATAGAGGAAGTCATGCAAAAAGAATCAACTAATACAACTCTACAATTTCAAGTTACCCACTGTGGTCTCAATGATTCATAGCAATGTTTGGATGAGATAACAGGTTTACTAGTAACATAGCCAAGTGATTTGTCTGATGTCTAATTCTCTTGTGATTTGCTAATATCTCTGCTCCCATACTCTAGTTAATAGTTAGCATCATCTTGACTTTTTCCTTTTGACTGCACTTTGATGATTATGGAAGAAAGAGTGAGGCCTATGACTTCACGCAACTTTGCCTCACTTAAATCCAATTTACACATGAATCAAAAGATATCTCCCATATTATTTTACAATTTTTTACCTACCTCAAAGTACTGTGGCAACAGGTAAGTGATGAAGCAGCAAGTGTAGATCCACTAGTTGCTCTAGTCATAACTGTGCACAAGGGCAGCCCAGACTATAGGGTTATCTTCTCAGTGGATTGAAGCATCAGTGCAATTCATGAGTTGCCTGGTTGTCTGAGCAGCCTTTTTGAGGAATCACACTGTTCACCTCCAGGCATAAGGAAAGGGCTGGGAAAAATGCCCTAAAAGTTGCCTGATTCATTTAACACTGGCCTGCTTAACTAAGCAGTTGGGAATCCTACCCTGTGGTTAAAACACACATATACACAAATATATGTATGCGTATATATACATATATATGTAGATATGCATACATATATGTAAATTTTTGCAAAGATGATTCTATCTACGATACACATCTACATGTGTATACTTATGAACAACATAAAATCCAGTAGACTTGAAAGACCAACTGCTCTTTTTGTGAGAGAGCTCAGCAGTTAATTGTGTCCAAATAACAGCACTGCATGAAGGCCAACTTACTGAAGTTGGATTTGGATACACACTTTCCTGGAGTGGCCACAGTGGTGGAGAATACCATAAAGCTAGCATAGGTTTTGCAATAAAAACTAATCTAGTCAGCAACTTGTATGTATACCTAAGGGAGTGAAAGACAGGTTCATGACAATGTAGTTGGCCCTTGTAGGAAAGCATCATGCCAAAATCATAAATATTTATGCTTCTACCATGACAAAGCCTGAGGAACTCAAAGAAAAATTTTATGAATACCTGGAGAGCTTCATCATCAATGTGCTGAAAGAGGACAACTTTATAATGCTGGGTGATTCTAATGCAAGAGTAGGTACAGACTATCAGACATGGTAGTTAGATCTTGGGAAGAATGGAGTTAGAAACATCAACAGCCATTTATTGCTAAAGACTTGTACAACTCAAGACCTTATCAGCAACAATTTCTTCCATTTACCGAAACACAGTAATACTTTGTGGATGCAGTTTCACAGCAAACATTGGCACTTAGTAGGCTAGTTATTGTAAGGAAAAAGGGATAGGATGTGAGAGTGACAAAGGCAATGTGTGGAACAGAGTGCTGGACTGATCACAGACTTATTCTCTTCAAGCTAAATATTTGCATTCAACAAAATCATGGCCCCAAGGCAAGTTGCCAACAGATTAGATAACTTCTCCAAGTGGAAACAGTTCATTGCTATCTTGGAGGGAAAGCTAAGCCAACAAACCACTGTCAACAGTGAAGAAGAAAATGAGAGGGTACCTTTCAGAGGTTTGGTATGTAGCCCTGCATTTACTCATGGGGCCAAAACACTCACAAACGTCAATATTGGTTTGATGAAAATAATGGGGAAATGTAGAAGCTGCTAAATGAAAAATGAGTACTGCATAGGTATTATCGGAGGCATAGTTTATCCATCTCTAAGAAGGCAGCATTTAATTCCATCAAAAGTAAAATACAAGCTGAGCTTAGATGCAGGATTCTTGACTTAGTAAGAAGGTAGAAGGGATTATGCTAATAGTAATGATTCAAAGTGGTTTTATCATGCCCTGAAGGTTATTTATGGGCCAAAACCTGTGGCTCGTCTCAACTCCTCAGTGTTGATGGAGCCACATTGATTAATGATAAGGACATGATCCTGGAGAGGTGGGCTTAAATTTCCATAGTGTTCTCAGCAGACTGTCATCAATGAATGCTGAAGTCATTGACTATATATCTCAGGTTGAAGTTTACTAAGGAGGAATTGACTTCAACCTGAGGTTTTGAATGCCATTAGGCTCCTCTCACATGGCAAAGTGCCTGCTGCTTATTCTATTCCAGCTGAGATTGACAAGGCAGGGGTCCTCTGCTCAGACAAAAACTGACTGAAATTTTCCACGTTATACAAGAAGAGGAGGTCATCACCCAGGAGTTCAAGGATGCACCTATTGCTCATGTCCATAAAGGTAAATAAAATGAGTTTCTCTGTGGGGTGAAAGGGGTATCTCTCTTCATCAGTGTGGGCAAGATTCTTGCCAGTGTGATATTTCATAATCCTGGAAGATGGTCATCTGTCCTAGAATGAATGTGGCTTCAGAAAGGGCCAAAGAATGGTTGATATTATCTTTGCTGCCTGACAATTCCAGGAGAAAAGCCAGGAGCAGAGCATAGCTCTGTTTCCAACGTTCATCAATTTGACCAAGGGCTTTACTACTGTTAGTCATGGGGGCTTGTGGAAAATTATGGCAAAATTTATTTATCTAGAAAAATTTATTAGTATTATACCTCAGTTTCATGATGACATGCTTGCTCAGGTTCTGGATAATGGCCATACTCTCTTGCTTTCCCAGTCACCAACAGAGTGAAGCATGGTTATGTGCTTTCTCCCATTGTTTTTAGCATGATGCTTTCAGCAATCTTGCCAGACACCTTCAATAAGGATGAAAATTGCGTTAAAGTCAATTAACATGCAGACGGTAAACTATTTAACTTGAAAAAACTAAAGTGTAGGGAGAGTTGGAGCATAATTCTTTATTCATAGATGTTGTATACTTAATGTATCCTCTGAGCTTTAGACAGAAAAAAAAGTATTGATCAATTCCCTGCTGCTTATCTAATTTTGGCCTAATAATTAACACCAAGAAAATCCAGGTTCTTCACAAGCAAGCACCACACTGTCCACACATGGAACCATTGATTACAGTAAATGGAGAAATATTGAATACTGTGGAGAAGTTCACTTACCTTGGAAGTATACTTTTGAGGGATGTACAAATAGCTGATAAGGTTGATGCTAGCTCAGACCTAGCTCAGTTTTTATGAGGCTGTAAAGGAAAGTGTAGGAAAGAAGAGGTATTAGATTGTGTACCAAAGTGAAGATCTACAAAGCTGTTGTGTTGACTTCATTGCTGTATGCCTGTGAAACATGGATTATGTACCAGTGCTATGTCTTAGAAATATTCTGAAGATAATCTGGCAAAGTAAGATGCTGCTATTGAGATCATTTCCTGACCTAGATTGCCAAGCTTTCAAACTCTGCTGAAGAAAGTCCGACTCTGATGGACTGGTCACATTGTTTGATGCCAAATTTACATTTTCCTAAAAGATTACTTCATAGAGAACTCACAAAAGGCGAGTGCTCACATGGAGATTAGAGGAAGCGATACAACAACATTCTTAATATCTCTCTGAAGAACTTTGGAACTTATTATGTGATATGGGAGATACTGGCAAAGGACTGCCCAGCATGGCATGACCACATCAAAGAGGGTGCTAGGCTCTATGAGTGAAGTAAAATTTCAGTAGCTCAAAAGAAATGTGAGATGCACAAATTTGGAGATCCCCATTGCAAATGTCAATATGGACTATTTTTTCCTAACCTGTGGTAAGGTGTTTCAAGCCACAGGTTTACACATTGCACCATGACTCCAATGTAGTGATGTCATTTTGGTCCTTTTTTGAGAAAGGACAACAACCAATCTACCATCATGGGCTGATCATCACTATCAGTGTATACTTGGTTTCCTACAGGTAAACTGGGAGCAGTTGCATTTTGGAATGTCAGTAGGTTCATTCTTTGTGTGTTGAATGATTGAATCTATACTCAGGGAGTCATTGTAGCAGTTCTTGTTAAAAAAAAAAAAGTAATTGACCTTGGATGCAATTCTCCCCCTCCCTTTTATATAAACACACTTAATTTATGTAATATTTAAAATGTAGCACTATACATACAAAAAGAATTATTTTCTGATCAATTTTAATTAAGATTTTTTTGGAGGGATTACAACACTCAGTTCCACATAATTTTGAGTTCCACATTTTCTTCCACCCTCACCCCCTATCCCTACCCAAAATGTCATGGAATCCAATATATCTTCTACATATAACTTTACATTGAACTTATTTACACAATAGTCAAGTTGTAAAGAAAAATTATGACCAATGGAATGAATCATGAGAAAGAAGAAAAAAAAAACCAAAAAAAGAAAAGAACAACAAAAGAGAAAAAAAAAAACAAAAAAAAAATTAGGAGAGCAAATAATGTGCATTAATCTTCATTCGGACTCCATAGTTCTTTTTTGGGATTTAGATAGCCCTCTCCATCATGAGTCCTTTGGAGTTGTCTTTGAACCTTGTATTGCTGAGAAGAGCAAAGTCTGTTGGGGCTAGTCATCACAGAATCCATATATCTGTGGTTATGTATGATGTTCTCCTGGTTCTGCTCTGCTCACTCAGCATTACATTGTGTAGGTTTTCCAGGTTATTATGAAGTCTGTATCTTCCCCATTTCTTGTAGCACAATACTATTCCATTACATTCATATACCACAACTTGTTTAACCATTCCCCAATTGATGGGCATCCCCTTGATTTCCAATTCTTTGCTACTAGAAAAAGAGCCACTATAAATATTTCTGAACATATTGGTCCTTTTCCCACTTATGCAATTTCTTTGAGATACAACCCTAGAAGTGGTATTGCTGGGCCAAAGGGTATGAACATTTTTATAGCCCTTTGGGCATAGTTCCAAATTGCTCCAAGAATGGCTGGATCAGTTCACAACTTCACCAACAATGTATTAATGTTCCAATTTTCCCACATCCTCTCCAGCATTTATCGTTTTCCTGTTCTGTCATTTTAGCCAATATGACAGGAGAGATGTGGTACCTAAGAGTTGTTTTGATCTGCATTTCTCTAATTAGCAGTGATTTAGAGCATTTTTTCATATGTCTATATATATTTTTAATTTGTTCCTTTGGAAACTGCCTGTTTATATCCTTTGACCATTTCTCAGTTGGGGAATGACTTGTATTCCTATAAATTTGGCACAGTTCCCTGTTTAGAGATGAGGCCTTTATCAGAGACACTGGTTATAATGAGTTTTCCCCCAATTTTCTGCTTTCCTCCTAATTTTTGTTGCATTGGCTTTTTTATACAGAAGCAATTCAATTTAACATAATCAAAATTATCCATTTTGCATTTTGTAATGCTCTCTGTCTCTTGTGGTGTCATGAATTATTTGTTTTTCCATCAATCTGATAGGTAAAATATTCCTTGCTCTCCCAAATTGCTTATAGTTTTAAACTTTATTCCTAAATTATGAACCCATTTTGACTTTATTTTAGTGTATGATGTAAGATATTGATCTATGCCTAGTTTCTGCCCTATCATCTTCCAATTTTCCCAGAAATTTTTAGGAAATAGTGAATTCTTAGGTCAGAAGCTGAATTCTTGGGGTTTATCAAAAGTAGATTGCTATAGTCTGTGACTATTGCGTCTTGTGTACCTAACCTATTCCACTGATCCATGACTCTGTTTCTTAGACAATCCCAGGTACTTTTGATGACTGCTGCTTTATAGTACAGTTTTACATCTGGTATGGCTAGGCCACCTCTTCTAGCATTTCTTTTCATTAATTCCCTAGATATTCTAGACCACTTGTTCTTCCAGATGAATTTTGTTATTATTTTATCCACCTCTGTAAAATAATTTTTGGGTAGTTTGATTGGTATGGTGCTGAATAAATAAATTAATTTAGGTATAATTGTCATTTTTGGTTATACTAGCTCGGCCTAACCATGAGCAACTGATATTTTTCCATTTATTTAGATCTGACTTATTCATGTGAAAAGTTTTTTTTTTTGTAATTATGTTCATATAGGCCCTGGGTTTGTCTTGGTAGATAGACTCCCAAATATTTTATAGTGTATACAGTAACTTTAAATGTCATTTCTCTTTTTATCTCTTGCTGTTGGGCTTTGTTAGTAATGTATAAGAATGCCGAGGTTTTATGTGGATTTATTTTATATCCTGCAACTTTGCTAAAGTCATTTATGATTTCAAGGAGTTTTTTTTTTTTTGATTCTCTAGAATTCTCTAAGTAAATCATCATAAAATCTGCAAAAAGTGATAATTTAGGGTTTTTTGCCTATTCTAATTCCTTCAATTTATTTTCTTCTTCTACTGCTACAGCTAAAATTTCTAGTACCAAATTGAATAATAGGGGTGATAATGGACATCTTTGTTTCATCCCTGATCTTATTGAGAGTGCTTATAGCTTATCCCCATTACAAATAATGCTTGTTGATGGTTTCAGGTAGATGCTATTCATAATTTTAAGGAAGGATCCATTTATTTCTATGCTTTCTAGTGACTTTAGTAGGAATCAGTGTTCTATTTTGTAAAGGGGTTTTCTGCATCTATTGAGATGATCATATGGTTTCTGCTAGGTTTGCTGTTCATATGATCAATTATGATGATAGTTTTCTTAATATTGAACCAGCATTGCCTTCCTGGGATAAATCCTACCTGGTCATAGCATATAATTCTTGTGATAAGTTGCTGCAATCTTTTTGCCAATATTTTATTTAAAATGTTGGCATTAATGTTCATTAGGGAAATTGGTCTATGATTTTCTTTCTGTCTTTTGACTCATCCTGGTTTGGGTATTAATACCATGTTTGTGTCATAAAAAGAATTTCGTAGCACTCCTTCTTTACGTTTTTTCCCAAATAGTCTACAAAGTATAAGAATTAATTGTTCTTTAAATGTTTGATAAAATTCACATGTAAAACCATCTGGCCCTTGAATTTTTTTCCTAGGGAGTTAATTGATGGTTTGCTCAATTAATTTTTCTGAAATAGGGTTATTTAGGAATTTTACTTGCTCTTCTGTTAACCTGGGCAATTTATATTTTTGTAGACATTCATCCATATACTTAAGGTTGTCAAATTTATGGCCATACAATTGGAGAAAATAATTCCTAATTATTGTTTTAATTTCCACTTCATTGGAGGTGAATTCCCCATTTTCATTTTTGATACTGGTAATTTGATTTTCTTCATTCTTTTTTTAATCAAATGGACCAAAATTTTATCAATTTTAATGGTTTTTTTCATAAATCCAGCTCTTAGTTTTATTTATTAACTTAATAGTTTTCTTGATTTCAATTTCATTAATCTCTTCTTTGTTCTCAGTATTTCTAATTTGGTATTTAATTGGCGATTTTCAAGTTGTTCTTTTTCTAGCTTTTTAATTTGTATGCCCAATTCATTCATCTCCTTTTTATCTATTTTATTCGTGTAAGCATTTAGATATATAAAACTTCCCCCTAAGATGCTTTTGCTGCATGACATAAGTTTTGGTATGTTGTCTCATTATTGTCATTCTCTTGAATAAAGATATTAATTGTTTCTATGATTTGTTCTTTGGCACACTTATTCTTTAGGTTTAGATTATTTCATTTCCAATTAATTTTTAGCTTATGTTTCCATGGTTCTTTGTTACAAATAATTTCTATTGCTTCATGATCTGAAAAGGATTCTTTTACTACTTCTGCCTTTATTCACTGGATTGTGAGGTTTTTATGCCTTAGTACATGGTCAGTTTTTGAGTATGTGCCGGTACTGCTGAGAAAAAAGTAGATTGTTTTTTATCCCAATTTAGTTTTCTCCAGAGGTCTATCATCTCTTCCTTTTCTAAAATTCTGTTCAACTTGGGGGCGGAGCCAAGATGGCCGCATGGAGGCAGCGTCTTACCGCAGCTCTCTCACAAGGTCTGTCAGATTCCTATAAAAAAGTGAATTTGAGCAGATTTGAGAGAGTCAGAAACTGCGAGCAGTCTGCGTGGGGCAAATTTCCGAGCCGGGAGAGTCTGAAAGGCCGGAGGAATGAACCTGCAGGCTCGGAGAGTGCTCGGTGCGGAGCAGCTCCAGACCAAGGCGGAAGTGGCTGGCCGAGAAATCCACGTGGGAGACAGGCTGGGAGAAAGCTGGGCGCCCGAAACCGGCAGAGATCCCCAGGCCTCCCAACACAGGACGGCAGTCTGTGGGAGCGACGAGAGGCAGCGCAACGCCACCAGCCATGAAAACACCCAGTCCTGACGCTTGCGAAACCCAGGAACTCGGCTTCTTGAACTTCCGGAAGACTCAATGGCCAGGTAAACGTCTCTAACCCCTCCCCTCCCCACCCAGAGAATTCCTCGGGAAAAAAAAAAAAGAGAACTGAAACAGAGGAGAGAGTAGGGGGGCCTCACAGGACAAATACTAGAAGCAGGGGTCAACACCAGGAGCCCAGACATAACCTTGCTCCCCCAGGGGAAGTGCCAGACATCAGCTCAAACAACAAACTGCTGAGACCATTGCTGAAAAGCAAGTGCTGGAGAGCAGCCACAGGGAGTGAGACTCCAGGGAGCCAGACCCCTCCCCCACACCTAAGGAAACTGAAGGTTATAATTCTAGACTCACAATCCCCAGAATAAGAAAGCTGGGCCAGAGAGCCCAAAGATAGAAATTTGTTGTAACGCCAGGAAAAGGGAAAACAACAAACATGAAGAAGAATACAAAAAAACCGAGGACAATAGATTCTTTTTATGGAGACAGGCAGGATCAAAATATAAGTATGAAGGAGGACGGCATTGACAAGGTAGATACATCAGATACCTCAAAAGCTAATATGAACTGGTCTCCAGCCCAAAAAGCACTGCTGGAAGAGCTAAAGGAGGATTTTAAAAACCAAATTAGGGAGTTAAAGAAAACATGGAAAAAATGGAAAAGTCCCTAAAGAATAAGATTGGCGAAATGGCTACGGAGATACAGAATCTAAAGAGAGAAAATGACACCCTGAGAGGTGAAATCAACCAATTGAAAATGGAGGCTCAAAACCAAAATGTAAACACTAACTCATTTAAAATTAGACTTGAGCAAGTGGAAGCTAATGAATCTATGAGGCATCAAGAAGTAATAAAACAAAACGTAAAGAATGAAAAAATAGAAAAAAATGTGAAATATCTGATTGGCAAAACAACTGACCTGGAAAATAGATCCAGGAGAGACAATTGTAGAGTTATTGGTCTACCGGAAATCCACGATGAAAAAAGGAGTCTTGACAGTATCTTCGAAGAAATTATCAAAGACAACTGCCCAGAGGTCCTAGAACCAGAGAGCAAAATAGTCATTGAAAGAATTCACTGATCACCCCCTGAAAGAGATCCCAAACTGAAAACACCAAGAAATATTATAGCCAAATTTCAGAACTATAAACTCAAGGAGAAAATACTGCAAGCAGCCAAAAAGAAGCAATTCAAATATCGTGGAACTACAGTCAGGATCACGCAGGATCTCTCAGCTTCCACATTAAAAGACAGGAGAAATTGGAATATGATATTCCGAAGGGCAAAGGAGCTGGGACTACAACCAAGGATCAACTACCCAGCAAAACTAAGCATAATTTTCCAGGCAAGGCGATGGACATTCAATGAAATAAGGGAATTCCAGACCTTCCTGGTGAAAAGGCCAGAACTCAATGGAAAATTTGATCTCCAAATACAAAACTCAAGAGAGACATAAAAAGGTAACCAGGGGGAAAAACCCCACAAACCTCATTAACCAATAAGCTTAGGTTGTTTACATCTTTTGTGGGATTATATCATCTTATGTATGTTTTTTATGTATGTATATATATATATATATATATATATATATATATATATATATATATATATATACACATATATAAGTCATTCTTGTGAATGGTACAACTATTATGACAAATGAAAGGGATATACATAGGTTGTGAATGCCTGTATAAATTAACCGATGTAAAGATATAAAATATAAATAAGAGATATAAAGGGAGGGCTATGAGGGAAGTGGTAAGGAGGTAGTAGAAAAGGGTAAAGTACAGCAAAGGAAGTGGCAAAAAAACATATTATAGTAGAGGGAAAGAAGGGAGGGAGAAGAGCAGTATTTGAGCTTTACTATCATCTGATCTAGTTCAAGAAGGGAATAACATACTCTGATAAGTTTAGAAATCTAACTTGTCCTACGGGAAGTGGGAGGGAAAGGGGGGAAAAAGGGAGGGGGGAGCGCAGAAGGAAGAGGAAAAGTAGCAAGTGGGTAACGGTTAGATAAGGGAGGGGAATAAAGAGGGAGGGTTAACTGAGGAAAGCGGCGGTCAAAAGCAAAACTTTGTTGAGGAGGAGAAGGGGAAAGGGAGAAATAAAAGCATAAACAGGGGGAATTAGGATGGAGAAAAAGACACAGATAGAAATCATAACCCTGAACATGCAGGGGATGAACATTCTCACAAAACAGAAGCAGATAGCAGAATGGATTAAAAACCATAATCCTACAATATGCTGTTTACAAGAAACGCATCTGAAACAGGGGGATACACATAGGGTTAAGGTAAAAGGCTGGAGTAAAATTTATTGTGCCTCAGCTAAAGTAAAAAAAGCAGGTGTAGCAATCTTAATCTCAGACAAAGCAAAAGTAAAGATAGATCTAATTAAAAGAGATAAGGAAGGACATTATATCCTGCTAAAAGGCACCATAAACAATGAAGCAATATCATTGCTTAACATATATGCACCAAGTGGTAAGGCATACAAATTCTTAGAGGAGAGGTTAAGGGAGTTACAGGAAGAAATAGACAGCAAAACTATAATATTGGGAGACCTCAACCTCCCCCTTTCTGAACTTGATAAATCTAACCTCAAAATAAATAAGAAAAAAGTTAAGGAGGTAAACAGAATTTTAGAAAAGGCACATATGATAGACCTCTGGAGAAAACTAAATGGGGATTAAAAGGAATATACTTTCTTCTCAAAAGTACATGGCACATACTCAAAAATTGACCATGTACTAGGGCATAAAAACCTCACAACCAGTGCAGAAAAGCAGAAGTAGTCGAAGCATCCTTTTCAGATCATGATGCAATAAGAATCATTTTTAATAAAGTACCATGGAAAAATAAGCTAAAAACTAATTGGAAACTAAATAATTTAATTCTAAAGAATGAGTGGGCCAAAGAACAAATCAGAGAAACAATTAATAACTTCATTCAAGAGAATGAAAATAATGAAACAACATACCAAAACTTATGGGATGCAGGAAAAGCAGTTCTCAGGGGAAGTTTTATATCCCTAAATGCCTACATGAATAAAATAGGGAAAAAAGAGATCAATGATCTGGGCATACAGCTGAAAAAGCTAGAAAAAGAGCAAATTGAAAACCCCCAATTAAATACCAAATTAGAAATACTGAAAGTCAAAGGAGAGATTAATAAAATTGAAACCAAGAAAACTATTGAATTAATAAATAAAACAAAGAGCTGGTTTTATGAAAAAACGAATAAAATTGACAAACCTTTGGCCAATTTGATTAAAAAAAAGAAAGAAGAAAATCAAATTACCAGTATAAAAAATGAAAAGGGTGAGGTCACCTCTAATGAAGAGGAAATCGAAACAATAATTAGGAATTATTTTGCCCAACTGTATGCCCATAAATTTGACAACCTTAGAGATATGGATGAATATCTACAAAAACATAAAGTGCCCAGACTAACAGAGAAGGAAGTGAAATGTCTTAATGACCCCATATCAGAAAAAGAAATTGAGCAGGCCATCAACGAACTCCCTAGGAAAAAATCTCCAGGGCCAGATGGTTTTACATGTGATTTCTATCAAACATTTAAAGAACAACTAATTCCAATACTTTGTAGACTATTTGGGAAAATAGGTGAAGAAGGAGTCCTACCAAATTCTTTTTATGACACAAATATGGTACTAATACCCAAACCAGGTAGAGTTAAAACAGAGAAAGAAAATTATAGACCAATTTCTCTAATGAATATTGATGCAAAAATTTTAAATAAAATATTAGCAAAAAGATTGCAGCAATTCATTATGAGAATAATACACTATGACCAGGTGTGATTTATTCCAGGAATGCAAGGATGGTTCAATATTAGGAAAACTATTAGCATAATTGACCATATCAACAACAAAACTAGCAGAAACCATATGATCATCTCAATAGACGCAGAAAAAGCCTTTGTCAAAGTACAACACCCATTCCTATTAAAAACACTAGAAAGCATAGGAATAAGTGGAACTTTCCTCAAAATTATAAATAGCATCTACCTAAAACCATCAACAAGCATTAGTTGTAATGGGGATAAACTAGATGCATTCCCAATAAGATCAGGGGTGAAACAAGGATGTCCATTATCACCCCTATTATTCAATTTGGTACTGGAAGCATTAGCTGTAGCAATAAAAGAAGAAAAAGAAATTCAAGGAATTAGAATAGGAAAAGAAGAAACTAAATTATCACTTTTTGCAGATGATATGATGATTTATCTAGAGAATCCTAGAGAATCAAGTAAAAAACTACTTGAAATAATAAACAACTTTAGCAAAGTTGCAGGATATAAAATAAACCCATATAAATCCTCAGCATTCCTGTACATTACTGACAAAGCCCAACAGCAAGAGATAGAAAGAGAAATTCCATTCAAAGTTACTGAAGGCACTATAAAATATCTGGGAGTCTATTTGCCAAGACAAACCCAGGGCCTATATGAACATAACTATGAAACACTTTTCACGCGAATGAAATCAGATCTAAATAAATGGAGAAATATCAGTTGCTCATGGTTAGGCCGAGCTAATATAATAAAAATGACAATTCTACCTAAATTAATCTATCTATTCAGTGCCATACCAATCGAACTACCAAAAAATTTTTTTACTGAGCTGGACAAAATAATAACAAAATTCATTTGGAAAAACAAGAGGTCTAGAGTATCTAGGATATCAATGAAAAGACATGGTAGAGATGGTGGCTTAGCCACAACAGATATTAAACTGTACTACACAGCAGCACTCATCAAAACTGCCTGGTACTGGTTAAGAAACAGGGGTGTGGATCAGTGGAATAGGATAGGTACACAAATAGGTGAAATCAACAAGTTTAGCAATCTACTCTTTGATAAACCCAAAGAGGCCAGTTTCTGGGCTAATAATTCACTATTTCACAAAAACTGTTGGGAAAATTGGAAAATGGTAGGGCAAAAACTGGGCATAGACCAATATCTTACACCATATACCAAAATAAAGTCAAAATGGGTTCATGATTTAGGAGTAAAAGTTGATACTGTAAGTAATTTGGGAAAGCAAGGAATAGTTTACTTATCAGATTTATGGAAAAGAAAAGAATTCATGACCCAACAAGAAATAGAGAGCATTACAAATTGCAAAATGGATAATTTTGATTATGTCAAATTGAAATGTTTTTGTACAAAAAAAGCCAATGCAACAAGAATTAGGAGGGAAGCAGAAAATTGGGAGAAAATCTTTGCAACTAGTATCTCTGATAAAGGCCTCATCTCTAAAATATACAGGGAGCTGAGCCAAATATATAGGAATACAAGCCATTCCCCAATTGAGAAATGGTCAAAGGATATGAACAGGCAGTTTTCAGAGGAAGAAATTAAAGCTATCTACAGGCATATGGAAAAATGCTCTGGATCGCTGCTGATTAGAGAAATGCAAATCAAAACAACTCTTAGATACCACATCTCTCCTGTCAGATAGGATAAAATAACAAATCAGGAGAATGATAAATGCTGGAAAGGATGTGGGGAAATTGGAACATTGTTGCATTGCTGGTGGAGTTGTGAGCTGATCCAGCCATTTTGGAGGGCGGTTTGGAACTATGCCCAAAGGGCTATAGAAATGTTCATACCCTTTGACCCAGCAATACCACTTCTAGGGTTGTATCCCAAAGAAATCACGCAAGCGGGAAAAGGACCCATATGTACAAGAATATTTATAGCGGCTCTCTTTGTGGTAGCTAAGAATTTGAAATCAAAGGGATGCCCATCAATTGGGGAATGGCTGAAGAAACTGTGGTACATGAAGGTAATGGAATACTATTGTGCCATAAGAAATGGAGATGATGCAGACTTCAAAACAACCTGGAAAAACCTACACGACATAATGCTGAGCGAGTGGAGCAGAGCCAGGAGAACGTTGTGCACAGCCACAGATATATGGATTCCGTGAGGACCAGCCCTGACAAACTGCACTTTTCTCAGCAACCTAAGGGGCAAGGACAACTCCAGGGGACTCACGATGGAGAATGCTATCTTCATCGAGACAAAGAACTGCGAAGTTTGAATACAGACTGAGGCACACCACATGCTCGCCTTTTCTGCTTCTCTTTTGTTTTTGTTTTTGGGTTTTTTTTTTTTTTGGTTCTGTTTCTTCTTTCTCATGATTCATTCCATTGGTCAAAATTCTTCTCCACGACTTGACTAGTGCATAAATTAATTCAATGCGAAGTTATACATGATAGTTATATGAGACTTCATGCTGTCTTGGGGAGGGAGGGGGGAGGGAGGGGAGAAAAACTGGAACTCAAAACTATGTAGAACTGTGCATGGTAAACTAAAAATAAATAAAGAAATTTATAAAAAAAAATTCTGTTCAACTCCCTTAACTTATTTCTTGTTTATTTTGAGATTAGATTTATCAAGTTCATAGAGAGGGAGGATGACATCTCCAACTATTATAGATTTGCTGTCTATTTCTTCCTATAACTCCCTTAACTTCTCTAAGAATGTGCATGCTATACCACTTGGTACATTTATATTAAACAATGACACTGCTTCATTGTCTATGGTGCCTTTTAGCAGGATATCATGTCCTTCCTTATATCTTTTAATTAGATCTAGCTTTGCTTTTCTATCTCTGAGATTAGGATTGCTATCCTTGCTTTTTTATACTTTAGGTGAAGCACAATATATTCTACTCCAGCCTTTTACCTTTTCTCTGTGTATATCCCCCTGTTTCAAATGTTTTTCTTGTAAACAGCATATTGTAGGATTATGGTTTTTAATCCATTCCACTAACCACTTCCATTTTATGGGAGATTTCATCCCATTCACATGCACAATTATGATTACTATCTGTGTCTTTTTATCCATCCTACGTCCCCCCTATTTATGCATTTATTGCTCCCTTTTCCCTTCCACTCCTCAACAGAGTTTTGTTTTTGACCACTGCCTTCCTCAGTTTAACCTTCCTCTTGATTCCCTTCTCTTACCTTGCCATTTTCCCCTTGCTACTTCTTCCCTCCCTTCTGACTACCCCCTGCCTTTTTTCCCTTTCCCCTCCTATTGCCTGGAACACAAGTTAGATTTCTATACTTATCAGGGTATGTTATTCCCTTGTGCAATGAAATCTAATGAGAGTAAAGCTCAAATGCTGCTCTTCTACCTCCCTTCTTTCCCTCTAGTACAATATGGTTTTGTGCCTCTTCATGTGATGTAATTTGTCCTTTTCTATTACCTCCTTACCTCTTCTCCCAGAACCATCCCTTTATATCTGTTAATTATATTTGTTATCATTAAATTGGTTATTTTATATTGATATCCACAGTCTATGAGAATCACTTTCAATTGCCATAACTAGACTATTCTCAAGATTGGCATATATAAATATATATATATATATATATATATATATATATATACATATGTATATATATATATATACACATATGTATATATACATATATATATATATATATATGTTTGTGTGTGTGTGTGTGTGTGTGTGTATGTAAAACAACATAATCCTATATAGGGATGTAACTAATTACTTTTATTGATTAACTAGGGTGTTTTCCCCCATTAAGCTCTTTATGTCTCTCTTGAGTTTTGTATCTCAAGATCAAATTTTCCATTGAGCTCTGATCTTTTCATCAGGAAGGTCTGGAATTGCTTATTTCATTGAATATCCATCTCCTTGCTTGAAATTTATTCTCAGTTTTTCTGGGTAGTTGATCCTTGCTTGTAGTCCAAGATCCTTTGCCTTTTGGAAAATCATGTTCCAATTTCTCCCATCAGTTAATGTAAAAGCTGAAAGATCCTGTGTGATCCTGACTGTAGTTCCACAATATTTGAATTGTTTCTTTCTAGTTGCTTGCAGTATTTTCTCCTTGACCTGGTAGTTCTGGAATTTGGCTATGATGTTTCTTGGAGTTTTCAATTTGGGATCTTTTCAGGGGCTGATACATGGATTCTTTCAATGAAAATTTTACCCTCTGGTTTTAGGACCTCTGGGCAATTTTCCTTAAGGATTTTATGGAAGATACTGTCCAGGTTCTTTTTTTTCATCATAGCTTTAGCTTTCAGGTAGACCAATAATTCTTAGATTTTCTCTCCTGGATCTATTTTTCTGGTGAATTGTTTTTCCAATCAGATAATTCACATTGTCTTCTATTTTTTCATTCTGTAGATTTTAATTCACTGATTCTTGATGTCTCATAGAGTCATTAACTTCTACTTGTCCAATTCTAATTTTTAGTGTTTTGTTTTCTTCCTTTATCTTCTCTATCTCCTTTTTCCATTTGGTTGATTTTATCCTTCAATGGGACATTTTCTCTGTTTATGTTCTGATTTTCCTTAACCAGTTCCCTGATTTTACCTTTAAAAGATTTGTTTTCCTCATTGAATCATTTTCCCATTTTTTTTTCTTTTACCTCCCTAATTTGTTTTTTAAAGTCCTCCTTGAGTTCTTCCAGGAATGCCTTTTGGTTTGGAGACCAGTTTATTTTCCCTTTTGAGGTTTCAGATGTGGGTGTAGTGTCCATGCTGTCCCCTTATGAATTGGTATTTTGATCTTTCCTGTCTCCATAATATGACACAATTGTGTTTGGCTTCTTAGTATGTTTTTTCATGGTGTTCTTTTCACCTCCTACTGGCTTCTAAAGTGGATCTCTGGTTCTGAGGCTCTGGAAGCTCTGTCCCAAGTTTCTTGTGTTGGAATCTGTGGATCTACTCACTGGATTTATGTTCTATGGCCTCTGGTTTCCTGAGGTGTGGGAGATGGGTGGTCTGGCTGCTGTGGGTCTCCTCTTCCCCAGGACTGTTCTGCAGAATGGGTGCTCTCAGCTCTTGTCTGTGCTGGTGTCTGCCACTTCCCCTGTCTGGGGTCCTGGCATTGATGTTAATTAGCTTCACCCCCTAGGGCTCAGTTAGCCTCATTGTTCTGCTTAGGTGAGGGGTGCTGGGACACCTCTGTTCCTGCACTGGTCTCCTTGTGCCACCACAGGAAGGGCTCCCTCCCCCACTTCTCTCATTACTGAAGCCCCCCTTCTCATTCCTTTGTTTCTCCTGAGGTATTGTTATCTGGGTTTAATCAAGGGAGGGATAAAAGCCCTTTTACTTGGCCATCATGACTCCTGGAAGTTCAAGAAGGCAAGTTTCAAACCTTTAGACTATGGGTTGGAGTGCTCTGGGCAACCTGCCCCATGGCTGCTCTGCTCTCTGACAGACTCCTGTCCTGGGCTGAGAGACCTGGGGCTTGATTGCAGCCATAGCCAGTACTTCTCTCCTGGGCCTGTTCCTGCTCCAGTGTTTCACTCATCCAGTGGTATCCCAAACCCATGTGCTGGCTGGATTCCTCTTCTGTTCCTGGTTGGTTTTTTCCTCTACCTATCTTAACTTTAGTTTCAAAATCATTTTTGAGATCTTCTATAGCCTGAGACCAATTCATATTTTTTCTCAGAGGCTTTGGATGTAGGAACTTTGACTTTGCTATCTTCTGAGTATTTTTAAATTCCTTGTTATCATAATAACTTTATATACTCAGAGTTTTTTTTTTCCTTTGTTTGCTCATTATCCCAGCCAGATACTTGGTTTTTATCTCTTTATTAAACTAGAGCATCCAAGATGTAGGGTGAACTGCCCTACACGGCCTCACAGGTTTTGTGCAACTTCTAGGGACCTATAAGTTTTTAGTTCATCCAAGTTGGTATGATCTAAGTTCACTCCTCTCCTAGCCTGTGCTCTAGTCAGCGAGTGACCACAAGTACTCTTTTCTGCCCTGGAAGTATAAGGAGGTTCCCTCTCTCCACTGCTGCCACAAGCTCTGCTGTGCTAGTGCCTCTCTTAGCCCTAGGACTGCTACCCAGAACTGTGACCCAGATCCTCACGGCCAAAGCAACAGAGTGCTACCTCAGTGGTAGCAAAGAGACCCCTGTAATCTCCTTCTCACTCCATTTGAGCCCTTTATCATCTGTGCCCTTAGAGCCACTCCCATTGCCACTGCTGATTCAGTCACTCTCAAGTACTGCTTCTAGTTTGCCGTGATGGGGGCTGTGCTGGTGTGACCTGAGCTTGGCTGCACTCCACTCTCACCCAGGTACAACAGTACTTTCCTGCTGAACTTCTAAGTTGTCTTTGGCATCTGTTGGCTGAAAGGTCTAGAAACCCCCACTCCTGTTAGTGATTCAGTTGCCCTGAGGCCTGCATGGCCTGTGCTGGATTGTGCTCCTCTCACCCTAATGCAACATACGTTTTCTGCTGCTTTTCTAAGTTGTCTTAGGCTTGAAATTTGTTTCACCGCATCTTTTAATGGGTTCTGCTGCTCTAGAATTTGATTCGAGCCATTTTTAAAAGGTATATGGAGGGGTTTGAGGGAACCATTTTGGCTCAGCCCATTTCCTTATTTGAATACATTTCTTATGGCTAATAATAATGCACATAGTTTTGTTCATTAACATTACTTATCTTTGTACAATTGATGGGCAGTATCTTTTTACCTGCCTTCCCTAAGTTGAGCATCAATAATTTCTCCTCAACAGGGGAGATTTTCACTTAAAAGTCTTCCAACTCTCTTATGTTGCATTTTATATATTTTATTAATATATCATTAATATATTTTATGTTTGCTTTATATATTATATACAATGTATTATAAGAAGCTCACCAACACTGCCTTTCTGTCTCTCTCAGTATATATACATACATACATACATGCACACACACATATATATGTACATATATATATATATACATGTATGCATATACACATGTGTGTATAATTACAGTCGATTTGTCCTAATAAGATTCACCTACATTCTCTAGAGCTATTTTGTAGATGTTACCCAATTTTCAATAACTTTGGATGGGTTAAATTTTCATTAGTCTCTTAATTTATGAGTCTGTGAATGTCACCTTTTCTCAGCAAAAGTCTTACATTTTACGTTTTGTTTTTAAAAGAGTACCATTAGTTTCAATTGGTATCAAAATTCTCATTAAAGTTAAAGAGTCTGGATATACCAGAGCCATAGTGTCCACTTCCTGGTGACACCAACAACTTCCTTGGAAAACATCAAGTTTATCTTGATTTAACTGAGGTATTGAGAGATTCTATCACTCAGTCCACCAAGCCCCTGCTTTGTCATAGGGCTTAAAGGGTTTTTGTTCATTTTCATTTGTTTTTTGTTTCTCAAATATCTATTCTTTTAAAAAATATGAAACATGATAATATTTTGACATTCACTATTTTTACAATCCAATTTTTCACTATTTCATATCAGATCAGTACATGACCCTATGATAGTAGGTGGAGTATACTCATAAAGAATTGATGCTGTGGTCAACGTGATATTACCTAATTTCCAGGATGTGCTCTGTCACTGGCCATACCTCAGCTCCTCAAAACTAGAAAAGAATGCATCAACTTTTGTACAACTAACTCAGTATTTCTATCTCTAGTATAGTCAGTGTATCAGTGGCTTTCAGATTTGTAATAACACATGGTTGTTCAATTCTCATTCTCCTTGATCTCTCTGAAGTTGATGACACTGGCTATACCACTCTACTCCTTGTTACTTTGTTTCTCTAGGTTTTCTGGGCATTGTTCTCTCCTAGTTCACCTTCTGCATATCTGATCTGTCCTCAGACAACTTTGTTGGATCCTGATCCAGATGAATCTTCTAGTCATAGGTGTCTGATAGAGTTCTGTCCTGGGCCTTCTCCTTTCTCTATACTTCACTTGGTGATCTTACTAGCTTCTGTCGATTTATGTACCACTTCTCTGTGGATATTTCAAATCTGCTTATCTTGCTCCCACCTCCCTGCTGACCTTCAGTCTTGCTACGAATTTTTTTTAGATATTGCATACTGAATATCCTGTTAACATCTTTAACTAAATGTATTCAAAATAAAACTGAATATCTTTTCCTCTAAACCCAGCCCCTACTCCTTCCTACCTTTCCTGTTACTATACTGGGCAATACCTGTACAGTCACTCCCTAAAATAATTCCTTTTCTATTAAGCTAGCAATTTAGAAGTCATACTTGACTCATCACTATCTCTTACCTCTCCTCCTGTAATGGCAAGCAGGGTAGGACTTTTTTGCTTTTTTTTTTTTTTTTTCTTTGGAGTACTTCTCAGCACTAAGGCAATCAATTGCCCTTGAGTCTTGCTTTTGTTTCAGTCAAGAGTCTTTGATTGATTCAAGATTCTTTGATGACCCGCTTAAGTCAGGGGAAGGTCTAGATTACATGGGTTTGAGTCCTCTGGTTGTGACACTGTCTGAGCCTGAAGAAGTATCTATATGTTCTGAAGTCAGCATATTGCTTGGGGCTTACTCATTGGAGGAGTATTGATATGGCTACTCTGGGTAGCCATTAAGGTACCCCAGCTTTGAAAATCCAGATGTTGGTGCTTCTTTCTCTGGTAGCTATGCATGTATAGGTTTGTTCAGATAGCTAGAAGCCTGCTGTTGATTGTATTGATTTGTGTTATTTGCTCTGTTTATAATTTCTGCTCATAGTTTCTGTCTGTGTTTTCTCTGAAGTTCAGGATGCTGGCTTTTCCCCTGAACTAAATGAATGGTGTATGTATGTTTAATTAAAGTGAGATTGTAAACCCCTTAAAGTAGCTTTCCTTAGAAAAGCAGATCAAAGAATCTGTGTTAGCAGCCCTCCTGTGTGCTGGTGTTATTGGCCTTACACAGCCACAGTAGCTTCTAGTAACATTGTTGTTACATACCCCATACTCAACCTGTTACCATGGCCTCTTAATTCTCCCCTTTGACATTGCCACCACTCTGGTGCAAGCCTTCATCTCCTTGTTCCTGGATTAGTGTATTATCCTGCTTACAGATCGCTCTTTCTCAAGATTCTCTCTCATCCAATCCATCCTCCATCAAGCCATTAAAATTATTTTCTTTAAACTCAGGGACCATCAAGCCTCCTGACTCAATAAAGTCTATTGGTTCTCTATCACCTCCAGGATTTAATTCAAAATCTCTGTTTGATGTTCAAGGCTCTTTAGAACCTAGCATCCTTCTATCTTTCCAGTTTCCTTATGCCATTTTTCCTGCCATATGTTCTTTTAACCTTACTGTTCTATATATAAGACATTCTATCTCTTAGTTCTTGGTATTTTCTTTGCTATTCCCCCAGGCCTGGAATGTACTCCCACCTCAATTCCATCTTTTGACTTCCCTGACTTGCTGTAAATCTCAATTAAAATACCACCTTATAGTGGAAGCCTTTTCCAACCTCTCCTAATTATAGTGATTTTCCTCTTTCAATTATTTCTTATTTATCCTTTATATAGTTTGTTTTGTGTGTGTATGTGTGTGTGTTTATGTGTATGTATGTGTGTGTGTATGTATGTATTTGTCTGCACTTTGTCTCTCCCATTAAATTGTGAGGTCCTTGAGGACAGGGAATGTCTTTTGTCTCTTTTCTATCTCCATTGCCTAGAACAGCGCCTGACACATTGTTGGTACTTAATAAATGTTTATTGATTGTTTCATCCATCATTTATTTTGGTGATGTTGTTCTTGTGCCAGGCTTTTTACCCTTTCCAAGGAGTATAAATTTGTGTAATCCATCCTGCTCACATTGTGTGTGTGTGTGTGTGTGTGTGTGTGTGTGTTTGGTGGGGGGAGGGAAGAAGAAGCCTGTTTTTGCAACTGATCATGGGTCTTGTTATTCCTGTGCTGCATGCATGTGGCATGAATTTTGGAAGGCCTCTAATCTGATGATGCTAAACCCTACGTAGCAGATTAAATGTTAAGTGCAGGAGTAGCTGTCTCATGTAAACACTCCAGGCTTGAAACCTGAGTTACATTTATAGAATGGCCAAGGTCATCTAACCCCTTATCTTCCAGATGGTTACTTTTTCTCCAGGTTTACTGAATATTTGAGGCCCTATTGCACAGAAACTGTTTATTTCTTAAAATCTATACCTCACAATCCTTCTTCATCTTTGTAAGTCTTCTCATTTGTTGTAGTCTCTAAAGAGGAAGTGACTTTTCTGCTTGCATCATGAATCCCATGATCCATTTCCCATAGAAGCTTACTGCTTAAAACATTTCTTCTTGATACCTCATGTTTAATATTTCCAAATATAATGCTTCCTTTTTACTGCCTGCATGTGTAATCAAATGTCCCTCATCCTTAACAAGACTTTGCGTTACCATGACGTCAGCTTAAACTGTCTGCCAATATACTTTCTCCCTTTCGCTTCCAAACATAAAGAAAGAATCCTACGTAGATATTTATGTGCTTTCATGACCCTTGATAATTTGACTTCCACCACTGTACTAAATTGCATACTAAAAGGTTAACAGGGTTTGCCTTAAGTGAAATACAATGGCAATTTTTTAGCCTTCATTATTTTTGGCTTCTAAACACCTTTATACTAAAATTTGTATCTAGGTCATTTTCCATTTCCTTATATTTTGAGGAATTCTTCCCATTTTCTTCTTTCCTCTGTGACTATTCCTCATTCTTCACTTTCTCAAATAACAAAAGAGGAACAGGACAGAATAAAAAGGGGAATTTTAAGATCTCTGAAAAATTAAAGATCTCTCAGAAAAGAAAATTATACAGATTATTCTGTGAGACCAAATAGCTACCAAGTAAAACACAACTAAAAATATGAAAGTGAGACACAGTTTCTGTCATCAAAAAGATTATTTCTATCCATGGGATTTAACATGTTGATAGATAAATAAAAGAAAATCTATATAAAATAACAATATAGATACCAAATTCCCTCCTGATTCCTTTGCAGAGGAAGACCTACCTTGGCAGCATATTTTGAAAGGATTATAAAGAAACAAACTTTTTTTTGTATGACAGCCAAAACAATAATAGTAATAACACTTGAAGATAAATCCTGACTATTCTATTACCAAAGCTCTAATGCAGGACGCACCGTAGTAGCACAGTAAATAGGTTACCAGTTCTGCAATCAAGAGTGCTTGGGTTCTAATTCAATGACAGACACTTACTAGCTGTGTGACCTCTAGGCAAGTCATTTAACCCCAATTTCCATGAAAACCAATAAAAAAGAACAAGATTTTATGGCAAAAATGTGATGGCTGGTCAAATAATGTCTCTAAAAAATCTAGTGGAATTGAAATTATCAGGTTTAATTTTTCTCCTAACATATTTGAGGAAAAAATAAGTTATTGTAATACAACCACCTAAGTTAAGTTGTAAGATACCCAGATATATTGCAAACAGATCTATAGAATGACCAAACTTCATTTTATTGGAATATATATATGAAGGAAAGTCCCTACTGAAGATACAAATGCATCTAGAATGTAGTCATTTGAAAGAGATGATGACTCAATTTTTATTCAAAAAGTAGGCCTATATATGCATCCATATACATACAGAAATATATGTGTATATACACGCATACATACACACACCCTCGTGTGTGCATGTAAAGCATAGTGATTAAGTAGAAAGAGCTCTGATTTCACTGTCAGAGAGCTTGGCTTCAAATTCCAACTATCCTACTTATTATCCATATTGCTTTGGACTTTTGGGAAGCAACTTCCCTTTTCTAGGCCTCAGTTTCCTTATTCATAAAATTAGCAGGTTGGACTAGGTGATATTTAAGGTACCTTCTACTTTTATATTTATGTTATATTATGCTTAATGCTTGACATCAGGATTGCTTTGGAGGAAATCTTCCTGTTTTAGTTCAATATTTTTTCATCTGAAACAGGTCACTAGATGTGTTCTATCTGTTTTTTTAATCTGATTTTTTTCATGCAAACTTAGTGACACATAGATTGTTTTACATGTTGATATAATGTCAAAACTAAAATGAAGATTTATTTATTTGATATGATTTTCAGTCAGTTTATTTTCTTCTCCTATTTATTAAAAATCAATGTTGTTTTCATTTCCTTTTACAGGCTAGTAGTGAGTAAAAGACAAAATCTATTTCATTTAATAATTTAGTTTAATTAATTTTCACTTTTATTTTTTGAAGTGAGTGCTCTTCTTAAAATGGTATACATACATTGGAATGAAGAGGGGAAGCATGCTTAGAACCTATGCACAAAAGTCTGAAACATACATCTTGGAGAATTCCTTACCACAGAGGTTTCTCTTGAAATATTGATAGTGAAGGAAAGTATTAATTGTTTTCTCCTTTACTTCAAGTGCTTTGAAAGCAAGTATATTATTTTTGGCCAAAAAATATAGCAATATTTATTTATAACCTTTCTCTGTAGCAAATGTTTCATCATTTTATGAACATTACTTTCTGAAAGTTAATCAACTGTCAATCTTAATTCCAACGAATACAACCTGTCTTAAAATACAAAATGACAATTAAGGCAGTAGTGGGGAAGAATAAGTATAATGAGGCCTCTTGGATTTTTACAGAGCAGCAAAATTAGAATAAATAAAACTATAATAACTATAAATATTCCTTTGGATTAAGTAGTACAGAATAATGTGGAATTGAGGAACTAGAATCTACTCACATTTTTAAAAACATTGGGGATTTTCCTTGCAGACATAAATCAAAATTTCTAATCATAGTTTTGCTTTAAGGCAAGCAGCTTATCAAATCAATTTCAACAATCAATAGGCCAAAGCAAAATGTTTTTTAGCCTTCAATACCTGTATCCTCAATAACTTTTATTACTTCAACACTTTCCACTTCCTTAGGAACTTAAAAAAATAATTTTGTTAAATATCGCAAATGGCTTCCTTCAGTCCATCAATTCTTATATCTGTCAGAAATATATTGACACTATATATAAATTGGTACAGTGCAATAATAAGAGAGAGAAAGCTCTGACTTTCTTTCACTTTTGTTTTCTATCTTCTCCTTAATATACTTCAGTTGATTAAAAAGAATGTATTTCTTTAGCAGGAAAAGTATGTTTTCTAATTTAATGAAATATAACGAGAGTAAATATGTTGTATTTTAACAACAATGTGTTCCTTGTGGCTGCTGTGTCTGTATAAGATCAATAACACCAGCACCCAAGAGGGATACTAACACAGGTTCTTTGATCTGCTTTTTCTAAGGAAAGCTATTTTAAGGGGTTAACAATTTCACTTTAATTAAACATACATATATCATTCACTTAATTCAGGGGAAAAAGTCAGCACCCTGGACTTCAGAGAAAACAAAAACAGAAAGTACAGGCAGAAATTATATAAACAGAGCAAAATAACACTAATAAACAGACAGGCTTCTAGCTGTCTGACCAAGACAATACATACATCATTGCCAGAGGGAGATGCAATAACATCTAGAGTTTCAAAGCCAGGGAGCTCCTTACCGAGAGTCTCAGGCCAAATCACAGGAATATTCTTCCAAAGAATGAGGCCCAAAGGAAAATGCTAACCTTAGTGCCTACTTAGCACAAAGGTGTAGGCTTGAGGATTAACATCTACTTATAAAAAGGGTATGGGAAAGATCTCTAATCATGACTAGAACTACATCATACACACACACACACACACACACACACACACACACACACACATATATACATATATATACGTATATATATACACACACAGATATGTATAGATAGATATATAGATATAGATGTAGATAGATAGATAGATAGATAGATAGATAGATAGATAGATAGATAGTTTCCAATCAATGACTCTTGATTCAAAGTCAAGACTCAAAGTCACTTGATTGCCTTGGTGCTTAGAAGCACTCCAAAATAAAAGAAAACAAAAAATCTCACTTTACTTGCCATTACATGTATTCAAATATATTTAATTTATCACAAGACTTTTTCTGGTTGTCCTCATCTTTTGTAATCTATTTTTTTCTAGAATAAATTACTTATGTTCCAACACATTAGTAACCTGTGATTTCTTCAGCATCCCTTGTTTAATGAATAAAGAACTTAGACAGTTGCCTAAGATTTTTGGTTAAATTTCTTGTTCATGTTAAATAACTATTATGGGAATTAATCTACCAAACTGACTTTCAAATTCCTATTCTCTTGTTGCTCATTTAATCTTACCCTGTGTCCTCCCACTATTATATCAAAGTTTCTTGTCAGATATCTAGAACTAATCCACACTCTGACCTAATTAAAACCTAAAGGATAGAGTCAATTTTGTTGTCCCAAAGCTGGTCATTCAGAGCCCTGAAGTTTAATATTTTTATGCGTTTATGTTTTCCTACACCTCTCAGAGTTAGGGAAAAGGAAACAAATGGATCTGTAGATTTAGGTGAAAACCAGCATTAATGTTGTACTATCTAGAAGGGCCCATGGATGACTGGTATAACAATCAAAGACTCATAGAGTCTTTGAGTTGGAAGAGACAGTGGAGGTCATCCAGCCTTATATATACATGAAAAAAAATCTACAGATTTAAAGAAAAAAAAGATAAATAGATATTACAATAGGCATTTCAAAGCATAAAGAACCCTTTCATTACCTATGTAATTCAAAATTATTTCAAAAGTTTGGAATGTAGGAAGAGAGAAATTTGCTTTAGACTATACTTGAATATTTTTCAGGGTTCTGGAAACACCAAAGCCAGTCCATCGTAAATCCTGACATAGTGAAATTGTCCTTCTCTGTTCTAAGGAGATATTTGAATGTATAAAATGGTGATGGCCTTTTCATTAGCTCCTCAATCCCTGCTTAATGTTGATTCTTCATCTCGTACTTCAATGATAATTTTGAATTACAAACTTTTATGAGATACTTACATATTAAGTCATAAGTATGTTTGTGTGTGTAGTGATGGTAGGCAAACAGAAAGCAATTTAGAATTAACGCCATACACTGTAAAGTTGAGTCTAGTCCCTTAAGTAGTCAATAAAGCAGATAATTTTAATTTATTTTCCAAGAAAAAAAATTTCCCAAAAGAAGTATGATTTAAAATGAAAATTTAATAATTTTAAGAGAACCCAAATGTCCGTGTGTGTCATGGTTCCTTTCAAGATATATGTGATTAAGGAAACAAGCAAACAAACATATTGCAGAGTTTCAGTTTTGTATTAGCTACTCCCAGCCAAGGGAAAGAAAAAATAATGCCATAAAAAATCCATGGAATACATCCTGAAAACAAGGAAATTTCATTTTTCATGATATAGTCTCTCCTTGCTGCTAATAAAAGATTTTATGTTGTCTCTTTGAAAGCCGCTTCACTTAACAAGGAAGTTAACTGGGAAGACTTCTTTACTTATATCACAGCATTTTTTTTCAGGGTGGGGCAGTCACACTTTGGACACTGGTGATACCAACTTTATAGACAGACAGATAGATAGATAGATAGATAGATAGATAGATAGATAGATAGATAGAAAGATAGATAGATAAAAAAAAGATAGAATTGGCTGTGGAACTATAATTCCCTCTCTCCCCCAAACTGTCCCAGGAGTAAAGTAGCATTTGTCCTACCCAAATTGTCCTTTTAAATTCCAAAGTCTTTGAGATAAATAAAATAGTTTTTGAATGAATCCTTAGATGTTAAGTTTGAAAGTTTTATTCAACAGTTTTATTTCCCTGGATTCAAAACAGGTCCCTAGAATTATCTCTGAAAATAGCTACACAATTCCCCTGAAGTTTGGGACAGTGTGCCCTCCTCCCTTGAAATAGAACCCAACTTTAACAAAGAGTTAAAACTCAATAATAGGTTGGGAAAATGAGAATGCAATGGATAAAATTTCTAACCATAGAAAATTACTATGGTGACAAGGAAGACCAAAACATATTCAGAAGAAGACAACAAAGTCAAAGCTCCTACATCCAAAGTCTCGAATGAAAATACAAGTTGGTATTGGGCCATGGAAGAGCTCAAAAAGGATTGTAAATATCAAGTAAGAGAAGTAGAGGAAAAATTGGGAGGAAAAATCAGAGTGATGCAAGAAAATCATGAAAAAAAGAGTCAACAGCTTGGCAAAGGAGACACACATGCACACAGATAAGCACACACACAGGCAAATGCTGAAAAAAATAACACCTTAATTAACAGACTAGGCCAAATGATAAAAAGTTCAAAAAGCCAAAAAGGAGAAGAATGCCTTAAAAAAAGAACTGACCAAATGGGGACAGAGTTATAAAAATTCACTGAAGAAAAAAGCTCTTTTCAAAGTAGAATTGGACAAATGGAAAATGAGGTACAAAAGCTCTCTGAAGAAAATACTTCCTTGAAAATTAGAATTGAACAAATGAAAGTGAATGACAAGAGAAAGGAAGAAAAAATCAAACAAAACCAAAAGAATGAGAAAACAAAATAGAAGACTATGTGAAATAGCTCATTGGAAAAACAGCAGACTTGGAAAATAGATCCACAAGAGATGATTTTAAAATTATTGGAGTGCCTGAAAGCCAAGATCAAAAATAAAAGAGCTTAGTCATTATCTTTCAAGAAATTAACAAGGAAAACTGCCCTGATATTGTAGAACTAGAGGGGAAAATAGAAATTGAAAAAAAATCCACCAATCAGCTTCTGAAAGAGATCTCTTAAATGAGGACTCCAAAAGGTATTATAGCCAAATTCCAGAATTATCAGGTCAAGGAAAAAATATGGCAAGTAGTCAGAAAGAAACAATTCAAGTATCATGAGGCTACAGTCAGGACAACAAAATATGTAGCAGCTTCAACATTAAAAGATCAGAGGGCTTGAAATATGATATCCTGAAAGGCAAAGGAGGTAGAATTAAAACTAAGAATCACTTAACCAACAAAACAGTATAATCCTGCAGAAGGAAAATTGGATATTCAATGAAATAAATTACTTTCAAGCATTCTTTATGGAAAGAACAAAGCTGAATAGAAAACTTGACTTTCAAATAGAAGATACAAGGGAAGTATAAAGGAGTAAACAGGAAAGGGAAATCATGAGGCACTCAATAAAGTTAAAGTGTTTACATTCAAATTTAGCAGAGGAACAAAACACAAATGATTAATATTTCTTAAAAATGTTATTTTTATGTTAACTAATTTGATTTTCAAATTATAGTGAAATTGGTAAAATGCTGTCACTCCTAACAATGATGTACTAGTGTATACGTCAATCAGAGAGCAAACAGATGAATATAGATGACAGCAAACTGAGAGATCATATAAACTTGGTCAACATAGCTAAATATATGGGTAGCCAAAGCTATATGTGATTATTTGTGTGTTTATCTGACCATTAAATCATCAGCTTGATTTCCCCCTAATTTCATAATATTCTAGAGATTTTTGTGTTATTAAAAAAATGGTGTCTGAAAAATGAATTTCACTCAAGAACAATTAAAATTTATCTATCAATTGCTGAAGAAGGAAATTCAGAGCAAAAGAAAAGTACATTTTTATTTTTTTAAAAAAATTGGGGAATACTTGTTTAAGCTATAATGAATACTCTAACAATCTGTTCCCACCTAACTTTTTCAACCTAATTGCATTCTGATAACCAATTTACACAATCATTATCTTCCTTCAAGGCTCAGTTGAGACCTGAATGAAGACTTCTCCAGGAAAGGGAAGGAAGACTTGAAAGAGGTGATTAAAAGAAGGTTTCTTCAGGAAACTTTCTGTTCTCACTCTACTTATTAGTATATTATCCATCATCAATATACTTATCTTGTTGTGGTGGTTGTTCAGTTGTTTCAGTAGTGTACAACTCTTGGTGATTCCGTTTGATTTTTCTTGGCAAAGAAAATAAAGTGGTTTGTTATTTCTTTCTTCAGTTCATTTTATAGATGAGGAACCAAGGCAAACAGGCTTAAGTGATTTGCCCAGGGTTATATAGGTAGTTAGTATCTGAAGCCAGATTTGAACTCATGGAGATAAGTCTTCCTGACTTCAGTGAACATCTAGAAAGGAAAAAAAAAGTTTCTGCTTCTCTAGCCACAGTTACTTTTTTGGTCAAGCTTACTAGATGCAAATTAAAACAGTTAAAGCTTACTTGGTTTACTCGGATTTTAAGAAGATGTGACAAATATTATATTATTTTTGAGGTAAAGACAGAGAGTTGTCAGTTACATGATAGTAGTTTTTGATGAATTTAGTACTAAATGCATGGACTGAACCAAGGTTTACTCATTAGTAGTTTGATGTCAGCTTTTAAAGGGATGTATTATTAAGTCTCTCTACTAAAGTTCATTGGTGTTTCATTCTTTTAAATATCAATTACATAGAGAAATACATGGAAGACATGCTAATTTATAGATGCGACCAAACTGAGAATAAGAGCTAGTATTAGGCTATATCACTAAATCAGACTGGAAAAAAGATCTCAATAGCATAGAATATTGGGTTAAATCTAAGATGAAGTTTAACTAGAATTCACATAAAGTCTTACTCTTTGATTGAAATATCAACTTTGTACATACATATAATAAGTTATAGAATCTAGATAGTAGTTTATTTTGAAAATGTTGTGGCTTTTAGTGTACTCTAAGGTAAATGAGAATCAACAGGGAAATACTCTAAGAAGAAAGAATGTTAGATATGAGCCAAAAAGACCTGAGTATGAATCCCAGCTGTGAAACTCTGGAGTTGTATAAATTTGGACAAGTCACTTTTCCTATCTAGGTTTTGATTTCATAATCTGTAAAATGGGGAGCTTGGACTATGACCTCAGCTCCCTTCTAACTCTATACTTATGATCTACGGAAATATATTGATATAGCCATTCATAGACAAAAACATTATCATCAGAAGCATTTAGAGTAATAGTGGTCAGGAACAGAGAAATTGAAATTGTGATGTTTTCTACTCTTGTCAGATAGCACCTGAAATATTTACAACTATTATGGGCACCATATTTTAGGAAAGCATTTGATAATCTGGAGAACATATAGAGGAGGACAGCTATGAAGAACTGAGATGACTCTTAAAATAATATGATTTAAAGAGGTGAAGATTTTTTCCTTGGAGAATAGAAAACATAATGTAATACAAGATGACTATTTTCAAGCACTTTTAAGTATTTCCATGTGAAAATGTTAGAATGATTCTGTTTGACTACAGAGAGCAGAATTAGGGAAAATGAGTGGAAATTATAGGCAGATAAATTTAATTTTCATTTAAGGATGTCTTTCCTAATAATAGAACTTTAAAAAACAGAATGAGTGGGCTGCCTCTCATAATAGATTTTTTGGGGGGTTTGGTTTAAGTGACTTACTTAGTAAGTGTATGAGACCAAATCAGAACTCATATCCTCCTGATGATAAGGACAATGTTTTATGCACTGTGCTACCTAGTTGCTCCCATAAGAGTTTGTTGTTGTTGTTGTTGTTTTGTGTGTTTTGTTTTATTTTGTTTTTAAGGAAATTCTAGATGATCACTTTCTGTGTATGTTGTACAAGGAAATACCTTTTCAGTAATGATTTGGAGAAGATGGCCAATGAATTCCTTGAAACATTATTTGCTGTCATTGAAATTAGCTACTCAAGTTCATTTAGTTTTTCAAATTTGATCAGCAAATTCCTAGAGAGTGTCTTATGTAGTTAGAGAAACTAACTTAATCAGCTTTATTCAGAATACCATATATAGTGAGTGAAAAAGTAGGATAGATTAATAATGCAGTATAGCTTTCCCCTTTCTTAACCCTTAGGAATTTTTTAGATGGTGTTGCCATTAATTTGTCATAAGTACAAATGAAAGAATTATTAGAAAAGCTCATAGATAAAATTTTATACAGGAGTGAGCAAAGGAAAGATTTATTGGGATTCTTGAGAAGTGGGTCACCTGGGCTTGAATGCACTAGGGGCTCCAATACAGAAGCAGAGCCAGTTTATATGGGGTTAATGTTTTAATCTTCTAAATGTCCCTCCCTTACAAACCAGGATTTGTGCTGATCCTTCTGGGTTACACTCTTCCTCCCACTCCCACTACATATGATTCCTTATCATATTACCTCACCCACTTCATAATGTGACAAGGACAGAAAATGGAGGGATAATTTTATACAAAGTGTGTCAATTGCTACTCAAGAGGCAATTAAACATGCATATTTCAGGTCTAGCTTATACCCTTTGCCTTACCTTTGGTTACAGACCCAGTTGAAACTGGTTTTCCCCTTTCTAAGAATTGTTTCTTCTTTTCTCAGTAGGACTGCTTTCTAATCATGTGACCCCTAGATGTTCCTTTCTGTGGAGGGCAGACTTTCTCCCTTTCTAACAGAATAACCTGCCATGAGCCAAGTTTTCACCACATTTACTGCTTTTAGGTTTAGGTGTTTGGTCTGAGCTCTTCAATCTCCTCAAATTGATGGTAACTTTACTTCTGTTAAATTTCTTGAGGAAATGAAGATAACAAATCATAACTGAATTATATAATTATTAACTGATTTATGGAAATGCAATAATGACAAAGTTCCACCTGAAGGGGGAGCATGAATTTTGTCTGATCAGCCTTGATTCATACCAGTGGATTAAGAGCATTTTTTTTCTATTTGCAAGGAAAAAGACTCCAGTCCAGCTTTTATTTTTTTAAATTCATGACTTTACAGAAATAAACTGACGTTTTCATATTCTGCTCTTACTTTTCAGTAACAAAAACAGAAAAAAAATAATGAACCTCCCCAAAACAAACAAAACAAAACAAAAACAGGGAGAAGTTTATAAAACTGCATTTGCTTCTCAGCCTTAAGAGCTGGACAGAGAAAAGAATTAAAACACTGTAACTGAAAAAACAAATCTTGACTTGATAAAGTTGTGTAGAAACTGAATATTTATAAACTATTTAAAGCCTGGAATCTCTGACTGTTCAGAAACTACACAGATGGATCATGGGTGGTGAACAGCTGTAGGGGTTTATGGGTGAGTCTGCATTGTTATAGCTGTTCCCCATTCCATGTGTCTCCAAGGAAAGCCTAATGTTGGTTAGATACTGGGCTGGGCTAATGCTGGCAGCAGATCCAGGGATGGCAACTTGTCTGTCAATAGATCCTTCCACTGGATTGGAGTTTTTGATATGATCCCAATGCTTATCCCTGGGAGTCATGGCAATGGATCAGAATTTAGTCTCACCCCTTGTGCTTCTGGTTTATGAGCAGAGGGAAGGAACAAAAAAGTTGTGTCTTTGAGTTGGGGCAAGCACACCCCATTTTATGGATACTTCCCAGAAAATACCACAAATGGAAGGAGGGAGGGAATAATGCTTGGATCACAGAGAAAGCAGAGGCAAGTGACACACAAAATGCAGAATCAAACAGCATGAGAATTACACAGGCAGAAGGTGCCTACATGGTGATGGCAGGCAGCACTGTGGGGGGAAGGACTGGAAAGGGGCACATAGAATCACTTAGGTACATGCAGATTGGAATTGGTGGCCCACAAGTAATGTGGACCATTAACAAGTAGAGGAGTGCTCCTGAGACAGGAATTCAAGGTCCCCTTGTTATAGTGTTTTGAGGGACTCCTGCCAAAAATAATTTTAAAAATTTATCCAACAATGTAATAACAGACTGAAAATGATTTTTGGTACCTCCCACATTGAACATTTTCCAACTGTTTTCTTTAGGAAGTATGCATTATATACAGAAAGGATGCTTTGACTAATCCATAAACCTTTGTTCTTTAATTTTTTTTAATTATTATTACCTTGAACATATAATGTAAACTCCTTGAGGGAGGGGACTTCCTTTTGGTTCATTTGCCTTGTTATTGTATCCCCAGCACTTGGCACAGTCCCTGGCACTTAGCAATACTTATTAAATACTTGCTTGTTTCTTACTTTCCTCTCTTTCAACATAGTTTTTGTGATACTTCACTTTACAGTAGAATCATTGAGAATAATGGATGTATTGATTGGGTTTAGAGAATTTTGACAATTTTTAATAAAGTTTTTTCTAACCCTACAACCTCTAGAATGAAAATACATTCATGTTGATTTTGTTTATGTATGTTCAAAAGAAGCACTGAAATAAGACATGATGAAGCGTTTTGTGGAATAATCTGCCATTTTTAGATATGTTAAATAAAATTTAATTTTTTATAAGTTGTATTTTCCCAAAGTAATCAAGGCATATTTTTGCTTGTGTAATCTATAAATAGATCTCTTTAGATATTTTTGGCATTTCACTTAGCTGTTAATCTTGTTATGATTATTGATTATTATTATTGACTATATATTATTATTGACTAAGACTATTGCTCACTTGGCTGAGATACTGGGCTGTTTAATAGAAGAGTATTGAGAAAGCCTCTTGAATAGTGACTCTCATGTCCTAGAAGTCTTCTATACTAAAAAAAAAAAAAACAAAACAAAACATGTTTTCAATGAACAAACTTTCATTTTATTCCTCCCCTTTCTGTATCCCTGATACCCCACATACACATTGGCTGAAAAAAAGAAAGTAAAACAAAACCCTTTAATAAATATTCGTATTCAAGGAAAATATTCTTAAAATGGCCATGTCCAAAAAATTAATGTTTATCATTTTTCATATTTCATGACTTCTCTATTAGGATTTAATAATGTTTTTCCTCTCTGGTCCTCTAGAATCACAGTTAATCATGGTGTTAATCAGAATTCTTGAGTCCTGTAACATTGTTAATTTATACAATGTTGTTATAATAGAAATTGAATTTGTTATTCTGCTCATTTCATTCTTCATTAGTTCATAGAAGTTTTGCCAGGTTTATCTGAAATTTTCTTTTTACAATTTCTTATAGCATAATAATAATTATATTTGTGTACCATAATGTGTTCAAGTACCCCTCAATTAATATACAGAACCTTAGTTTTTAGCTCTTGGTCACGATAAAGAGCTTCAGCGAACAATTTTGTGCATATTTGACTTTTTTTCTTTCTTTGTTCTCTTTGTGGTATAGGCCTCCCAAGGCATTTCTGTATGTCAGGGATTCTTTAAAGATGAAAGCCTAAATTATTCTTTGTGTTATCACATTATTGTTCAAATTTTTGTTCTTTCCCCTTGTACATGATTATGAAATATAAAAGATTTCCAACTATAATGTACAATATATGCATTCGCTTCTATAATATATCGTTATGTAATAACAATATATACACAATATACAATAACATACATGTGTTAAAGTATAATCCCCAGGACATGAATGTGATTGGTAAAAGTTATAGGCAGTCAATTGGTCAGGTTTTTTAAAAATTTTATTTAGAATTTTATTTTTCCCCAGTTACCTATAAAAACAATTTTTAACATTCATTGTTAAATTTTGAGTTCCAAATTGATTCCCAAATTGATAGGAATCCCTCCCCCTATAGAGGAGGCAAGCAATTCAATATAGACTATACATGCATATAGTCAGGCAAAACATCTCCATAATAGTCATGTTGTGAAAGAAAACATAGATTAAAAAAAAAACTCAAGAAAAATAAAGTTTAAAAGTATGATTCAATTGGTATTCAGAACCCATCATAAGTCCTTCAGAGTTGTCTTGGAGTAAATAGCTTAGTCATTCACAGCTGATCATCCTACAATATTGCTGTTACTTTGTACACAGTACATTTCACTTTGTATTAGCTCATATGAGGTTTTCCAGGTTGTTCTTTTTCTTTTTTCTTTTGCCCTTTTATTTTAAGTCAATTTATTTCTTTTAATTAGATATTTTATTTTTAGTTTACAACACTTAGTTTTACATGTCCTTGAGTTTCAAATTTTCTTCCCTTCCCTCCCCTCACCCATCCCCCCAAGATGGCATGCAGTCTGATATGATCTTACATAATAAAACTTCGCATTAAACTTATTTCATAATAGTGAAGTTTCTAAGAAGAATTATGACCAATGGAATGAATCATGAAAGAGAAGAAACAAAACCAAAAAAAGAGGAAAAATAAAAAAAAAGAGAACAAATACTTTGCCTTAGTCTGCACTCAGAGTCCACAGTTCTTTCTCTGTATGTAGCTAGACTTTTCCATTATGAGACCCTTGGAGCTGTCTTTGAGCCTTGTATTCCTGAGAAGGGCCAATTCTATTGAAGTTAGTCATCACAGAATCAATGTGTCTGTGGTTGTATATAATGTTCCCCTGGTTCTGCTCCTCTCACTCAGCATCAGATCATGTAGGTCCTTCCAGGTCATTATGAAGTCCATATCTTCCCCATTTCTTACAGCACAATAGTATTCCATTAAATTCATATACAACAACTTGTACAGCCATTCCCCAATGGATAGACATCCCCTTGATTTCCAATTCTTTGCCACAACAAAAAGAGCAGCTATAAATATTTTTGTATACATGGGTCCCTTTCCCACTTGTGTGAAGTCTTTGAGATATAGGCCTAGAAGTGATATTGCTGGTTCAAAAGTTATGCACATTTTTATAGCCCTTCGGGCACAGTTCCAAATTGCTCTCCAAAATGGCTGGATCTGTTCACAACTCCAACAACAATGTATTAATATTCCAATTTTCCCACAACCTCTCCAGCATTTATCATTTTCCTGTTTTGTCATGTTAGCCAATCTGACAGGAGAGATGTGGCACCTAAGAGTTGTTTTGATTTTCATTTCTCTAATCAATAGTGATTTAGAACATTTTTTCATATACCTATCAATATCTTTAATTTGTTCCTCTCAAAATTGCCTGTTCATATCCTTTGACCATTTCTCAGTTGGGGAATGACTTTTATTCTTATAAATTTGGCTCAGCTCCCTTAATATTTTAGATATGAGGCCTTTATCAGAGACATTGGTTGTAAAGATATTCTCCCAATTTTATGCTTCCCTCCTAATCTTTGTTGCATTTGCTTTGTTTATACAAAACCTTTTCATTTTCACATATCAAAATTATCCATTTTGCATTTTTAGTACTCTCTATTTCTTGTTGGACCATGAATTCTTCCCTTTCCCATACATCTAACAGGTAAACTATTCCTTGCTCTCACAAATTGCTTATAGTATCAGCCTTTCTTCCTAAATCATGAAAACATTTTGAGATTATTTTGGTTTATGGTGTAAGATATGGGTCTATACCCCACCATTCTATTTTCCAATTTTCCCCAAAGTTTTTGTGAAATAGTGAGTTCTTAGCCCAGAAGCTGGATTCTTTGGGTGTATCAAAGAGTAGATTACTATAGTCTGTGACTTCTGCGTCTTGTGTACCTAACCTATTCCACCGATCTAGCACTCTGTTTCATAGCCAGTACCAGGTAGGTTTGAGGACTGCTGCTTTATAGTACATTTTGATACCTGATATGGCTAGTCTACCTTCCCTAGCATTTGTTTTCATTAATTCCCTTGATATTCTGGACATTTTATTCTTCCAGATGAATTTTGTTATTATTTTATCCAGCTCTATAAAGTAATTTTTTGGTAGTTTGATTGGTATTGCACTGAATAAGTAAATTACTTTGGGTAAAATTGTCATTTTTGTTATATTAGCTTGGCCCAACTATGAGCAATTGATGTTATTCCATTTAATTAGTTCTGACTATATTTGTGTGAGAAGCGTTTTGTAATTGTGTTCATATAGACCCTGGGTTTGTCTTGGCAGGTAGACTCCCAAATATTTTATAGTGTCTACAGTAACTTTAAATGGAATTTCTCTTTCTATCTCTTGCTTTTGGGCTGGTTAGTAATATATAGGAATACAGAGGATTTATGTGGGTTTATTTTATATCCTTCAACATTGCTAAAGTTGTTTATTATTTCAAGTATGTTTTTACTTGAATCTCTAGGATTCTCTAAGTAAATCATGATATCCTCTGCAAAAAGTGATAATTTAGTTTCTTATCTGCCTATTCTAATTCCTTCAATTTCCTTTTCTTCTCTTAATGCTAAAGCTAACATTTCTAGTACCAAATTGAATAATAGGGGTGATAATGGACACCCTTGTTTCACCCTCAATCTTATTGGGAATGCATCTAACTTATCCCCATTACAGTTAATGCTTGCTGATGGGTTCAGGTAGATGCTATTTATATGTTTAAGGAAGACTCCATTTATTCCTATGCTTTCCAGTGTTTTTAATAGGAATGGGTGTTGCATTTTGTCAAAATATTTTTCTCCATCTATTGAGATAATCATGTTTTCCATGTGAGCATCCTGCTCATCATTTCTTATAGCACAATGATATTCTATTGCAATCACAAGCCACAATTTGTTCAACCATGTCCCGATGGACATTCCCTCAATTTCCAATTCTTTGCCAAAACTAATATGAATATACATATACATATATAAATACATACACACACAAACATAGGTCCTTTTCTTTTTTTGCTTTTTATCTCTTTTGGGATACAGATGTAGTAGTAGTAGTAGTAGTAGTAGTAGTAGTAGTAGTAGTAGTGGTAGCAGCAGCAGCAGCAGCATTATTGCT
Source organism: Trichosurus vulpecula (assembly GCF_011100635.1). Classification (NCBI taxonomy): domain Eukaryota; kingdom Metazoa; phylum Chordata; class Mammalia; order Diprotodontia; family Phalangeridae; genus Trichosurus; species Trichosurus vulpecula. Next base: position 318,922,128 of record NC_050573.1, on the reverse strand, counting down.
AGATCAAAGTGTATGCCTTCAGGCATAGCTCCAAATTGCTCTACAGAATGGTTTAATCAATTCACAACTGCACCAACAGTAATTGAGTAGGTTTTAAATTGCAAATGTCACCCGAAACAAAGGCTTTGATATAAAGACTTATTGAAAATTAAATAATAATGGATTTCAAAATAAGTGCATAAACACTTATTGATTTACATATATTTTTCCTTTTTCCATGATATTCTACACTAATTTGTCTATACAAACACCCTTAAATTCTCTCTTCACTTATTTACCAACCTGTTATTTTACTTAGTGGAGCTGCTAATGAGCAGAAAAATATACAAAGGAATGAAATATTGAAGACCCAAATGACATTTGAATTTATTTTTCATTAAAAATTATTTTAACAGAGCTCAAGGGAAAAAGTGGCGGGGAATAGCCTGGTTAAATCAAATCAATACTATTTCCCCATTCCACAATTATTCAGGTAAAGGAAATAACATAATTTCTTCAACCCTTTAAAAAAAGCAGATAGATGTAATTACTACCTAAAAGAAAATAACAATCCCTCATAAACACAGGAAATAGCAGCAATGAATAGCTTCTTTTCACATGTACTTACTAATAAATTGTATTTAAAAGGACCCCAAAGTGACTGTTATTGTCTATTTCCTTTATTAATCCTTCTTTGCTCACTCAAATCTCTCCCCCACAGGAACTAATGATGTTATGCCAAACTCTTTACTTACCACAGTAGGAAAGAATTAACTTATGCATTTCAACATTATGTAGTGCTTGATTCCACTTTTCCCTGGTTTGAGATACTTTTCCACAATATCAAACAAGTCAATGGTAAGTAATTTGATTTCAGGTTTTTGTTCAAATTACATGTATTAGCATTTTTGAAATTAATCTCAATAAACATTTGAAAATAATTAGAAGAGAATCCATTTGGGAGTATTTTGACCACATACACACTCACATACACATATTCACCTGTCATATAACAATTTTAGTCATGACTATTATTGACAATACTATAGCAAAAGAAAACAAAATTATATTCAATTTCATTGGAAGGAGATAATTTTTTTTTATTTTTTTTGATTTTTTTTATTTTTATTTATTTTTTTAATGCAATTTATTTATTTAACATATTTGGTTTTCAGCACTGATTTTCACAACATTTTGAATTACAAATTTTCTCCCCATTTCTACCCTCCCCCCCCACTCCAAGATGACTTATATTCTGGTTGCCCTGTTCCCCAGTCAGCCCTCCCCTCTATCACCCCCCTCCCCTCTCATCCCCTTTTCCCTTCCTTTCTTGTAGGGCAAGATAAATTTCTACGCCCCGTTGCCTGTGTATCTTATTTTTTAGTTGCATACAAAACCTTTTTTTGTTTTTGAACATCTGATTTTAAAACTTTGAGTTCCAAATTCTCTTCCCTCTTCCCTTCCCACCCACCCTCCCTAAGAAGTTGAGCAATTCAACCTAGGCCACACATGTATTATTATGTATAACCCTTCCACAATACTCATGTTGTGAAAGGCTAACTACATTTTGCTCCTTCCCAACCCATCCCGCTTTATTGAATTTTCTCCCTTGACCCTGTCCCCTTTCCAAACTGTTTGTTTTGATTACCTCCACCCCCATCTGCCCTCCCCTCCATCATCCCCCCGCCTTCTATTTTTTTTTTATCTTCCTCCCTCTTCTTTCCTGTGGGGTAAGATACCCAACTGAGTATGTATGGTATTCCCCCTCAGGCCAAATCTGATGAGAGCAAGGTTCACTCATTCCCCCCTAACCTGCCCTCTCCCCTCCTCCCATAGAACTGCTTCCTCTTGCCACCTTTATGCGAGATAATCCACCCCATTCTATCACTCCCTATCTCCCTCTCTCAGTATGTTACTCTCTCATCCCTTAATTTCATTTTATTTCTTTTAGATATCTTCCCTTCATCTTCAACTCGCCCTGTGTCTGCTCTCTCTCTTTTACATATATATATATATATATATATATATATATATATATATATATATATATATATATATATATATATATACACACATATATATAAACACATATATATATATACACATACATACACATACATATATATACACATAGATACATACATACATACACATTCACATATATATATACATAAACATATATAAATATATACATATATATATATGCATATTCCCTTCAACTACCCTAATACTGAGGTCTCATGAATCATACTCATCATCTTTCCATGTAGGAATGTAAACAAAACAGTTCAACTTTAGTAAGTCCCTTGCAATTTCCATTTCTTGATTACCTTTTCATGCTTCTCTTGATTCTTGTGTTTGAAAGTCAAATTTTCTATTCAGTTCTGGTCTTTTCACTGAGAAAGCTTGAAAGTCCTCTATTTTATTGAAACTCCATATTTTGCCTTGGAACATGATACTCAGTTTTGCTGGGTAGGTGATTCGAGGATTTAATCCTAGCTCCATTGACCTCCGGAATATCGCATTCCAAGCCCTTCGATCTCTTAATGTAGAAGCTGCCAGATCCTGGGTTATTCTGATTGGATTTCCACAATACTCAAATTGTTTCTTTCTGGCTGCTTGCAGTATTTTCTCCTTGATCTGGGAGCTCTGGAATTTGGCTACAATATTCCTAGGAGATTTCTTTTTGGTATCTATTTGAGGAGGCGATCGATGGATTCTTTCAATTTCTATTTTGCCCTGTGGCTCTAGAATATCAGGGCAGTTCTCCTTGATAATTTCCTGAAAGATGGCATCTAGGCTCTTTTTTTGATCATGGCTTTCAGGTAGTCCAATAATTTTTAAATTATCTCTCCTGGATCTATTTTCCAGGTCAGTGGTTTTTCCAAGGAGATATTTCACATTGTCTTCCATTTTTTCATTCCTCTGGTTCTGTTTTATAATATCCTGATTTCTCATAAAGTCACTAGCTTCCACTTGCTCCAATCTAATTTTTAAAGTAGTATTTTCTTCAGTGGTCTTTTGGACCTCCTTTTCCATTTGGCTAATTCTGCCTTTCAAGGCATTCTTCTCCTCATTGGCTTTTTGGAGCTCTTTTGCCATTTGAGTTAGTCTGTTTTTTAAGGTGTTGTTTTCTTCAGTGTATTTTTCAGTATTTTTTTGGGTCTCCTTTAGTAAGTCATTGACTTGTTTTTCATGGTTTTCTCGCATCCTTCTCATTTCTCTTCCCAATTTTTCCTCTACTTCTCTAACTTGCTTTTCCAAATCCTTTTTGAGTTCTTCTATGGCCTGGGGCCAGTTCATGTTTTTCTTGGAGGCTTTGGTTGTAGGCTCTATGACTTTGTTGTCTTCTTTAGGCTGTATGTTTTGGTCTTCTTTGTCACCAAAGAAAGAATCCAAAGTCTGAGACTGAATCTGGGTGTGTTTTCGCTGCCTGGCCATATTCCCAACCAACTAACTTGACCCTTGAGTTTTTCAGTGGGGTATGACTGCTTGTAGACTAACGAGTTCTATGTTCTATGTTTGGGGGGGAGGTGCCAGCTCTGTCAGAGCCGCACTCCTCCTTCCTCAAGGACCCCCAGTCCAGACTGGACTTAGATCTTCAGCAGGCTGTTGCACTCCTGCTCTGATCCGCCACTTAATTCCTCCCACCAGGTGGGCCTGGAGCAGGAAGTAACAACAGCTGTGGCTGCCCCACCTCCGCTGCCCCCGGGGCTGGAAGCCGAACCATGAACTCCTTCTACTCCCTCAGCTTTTCCCACTAACCTTCTCCACAGTCTTTGGTGTTTGTGGGTCGAGGGGTCTGGTAACTGCCACAGCTCACATATTCAGGGCGCTAGGGCCCCCTCCGCCCGGCTTCTGGTCTGGATCGTCCACGCCGCTCAGGCTGGGCTCTGCTCCACTCTGTTCCCAGCTCCCAGCTCCCAGCTCCGTGTGGGATAGACCTCACCCAGAGACCATCCAGGCTGTCCTGGGCTGGAGCCCTGCTTCCCTCTGCTGTTCTGTGGGTTCTGTCGTTCTAGAATTGGTTCAGAGCCATTTTTATAGGTTTTTGGAGGGACTCGGGTACGGAGCTCACTCTAGTCCGTGCTTACCAGCCGCCATCTTGGCCGGAAGGAGATAATTTTTAAAAGTCATATCTATGTGCTATCAGGACCTGATATATAAAAGTAATTTTTATTCTTTAAAAAGAAGCAAAAAATTTTGCCTTAGACCTTCAATCTAATGTATACTCATTCTTTCTAGTTACATCGCTTTCAAAGATCCTCTAGGAATTAAAAAAAAAGTTATTTCTCATGTATACATGAGGAGAGATTTTTTAAAACCCTCCCAAGAATTGATTCAGCTTGATTAAGTCACAAGAGCTATGGAATTTGAATTAAGAAAATTAAATTGTGGGTAGAATGTTGCCATTGTAATGGAGACTGTCACTGCCAGAGCAAGCAATCCAACCTAGCTAAAGCAGTCACTCAACTGGAGAGGAAGCTGTATGTTCCAGGCAGGTAAAACCACCACCACCTAGACCACTATCTCCACCTCCCCTTCAGTCCTAGATAAATGTAACCCAGGAATCTGATCCTAAGGGTCTTGAGAATAGCTGTGCCCCAAAATCCACCAGCCCATTCCTGTGGCCATTACTGATGGAGGAAATCATTGTGGAGAGGGGGCCCACCTCCCTTAACACCACTAGTAGCAACTGCTAACTGTCAGCAATAGGGAGATAAGTACAAGAGCCCTGGTGGGAAGACAGGGAGAGGATAGCACTCCATGACAACCAGCCCTGCATTCTGCTCAGCACTTGAAATAATCCTCAGAGAAAGAACATTGGTAGAGAGGGGGCCACCAATGTTCAACCAACTGTCACACACAGTGCCAGTAAGCCAGCCCAGCTGAAGAACTGAGCCATTCTGGAGGAGAGAGGAACTTTGGGTCAGGCAAAGCAAACCACCACAACCACTTTGACTATCATCACTCATTAAATCTTTATAAAGATGGGTCAAGATCATGAATCCATTAGCCTTGTGAATAGCATTGATTCAAGCACAGTGCCCTCAGCTGTCATCCTGGAACGCTAGCCTTGTGGAGATTCAGCAGGGCTTCAGACACTAGTACAATAAACACCTACTGAAAAATCAGAAAGGGAAGTCATCGCCATCAAAATCCTTGGCATTGTCAAATGGTTAAACATCATAAACTTACATGATTTTATCATTGGAATCAACGTTCAAGAGTCAAATTAACATCTGCTTTGCTACAGGGCCCCAAAGACCATGGCAGCTTTCTCTCTGACTTGTCACTGAAATCTTATATATGTATTATCTTCCCCATAAGAATATGAACTCCTTGAAAGCAAATAATGTCTTCCTTTTCTATTTGTATACTCTGCTTAGCATAGTATTACTCACATATTAAGTATTTAAAATGTATCATTCCTTCCTTCCTTTATTCATTCATTCATTTTTCCTTATACATTGGACAACACATTGTAGCTCCAGACATTTTATGAACTATGAAGATATAGTACCTTCCATCATATTGTGGATTTCTATGTTTTGTCTATATTTTGATCCCTATTGGGTAATATAATTTACTCACTGGATAAAAAATAGACTATGATCCCTTTCCATATGCTTTTGATATCCAGGTAGCTAGGTGGTGCAGTGGACAGAACTGTGGAGTGAAGTGATTTGATTTCAAAGTAATTTGAAATCCAACCTTGGTCATTTACTAGTTCTTTGAGCCAGGGTGAGTCACTTAACATTCATCACCCTCTGCTTCCTCAATTTTAAATAGGGGATAATAATAATATAGCACTATGAAAGTTGTTGTGAGGTTAACCACTTGACACTGTGTTTGGTACATAGTAGGTGCTTATAAGTAAAAGCTTCCTTCTGCCCCTTTTCATAAACAAAAACTTTATGCCAAGAGAGAAGAATATGCATTAACTGGGCAGAAGTAGTCTATTGGTTTCCATTGCATGCTTACAAGGTATCTAGAAGAATCAAAAGATTCTTCAACTAGATACTCCTTTTCACTTCCAGGGACATTAAGCTTATCCTGGAGGCAATAGAAAGACCCTAGTGTGGCTTGGAGAATAGGACTTGCGTGGTCTAATATATGAATATGAGGGAAGTTGGCAATGATAATTTGACCAGTTTGGCCTATGCTGCATCCTTTCATATATTCAGAGATATTTTAGCTATCTTGATTTGCCTTCCTAGGCAACTCAGTGGCATTTGGTCCACAATATTATTAGTAATAGCGGTAATGCTTCCTGTTTTTCAGACAGCACAACCTGAATATGCCAACTACAATACAGATACACGCATTAAACATACCTATGTAACTGTTTGTATTCACAGAAGATAAGCATGTACTATATTTTCACTGACTTTGAAATGTAATAAACAGGAGATGTCATAAATATAGATCTCTACCACTATATTCGTTCATTTTCAAGCATCTAGAGAATAAAAAGAATTTATTTATACCTTCTTGGGGAGGGGGAGACAATATGGTGGAGAAAAGGAAGGAACTCACCTTAGCTCTCCCCAAAACACCTCTGAACATCTTCATATAATGCTATAAATCAATTCCTGGAGCAGCAGAACCCACAAAGTAATAGACAGAAATAATTTTCCAGCCAAAGACAACTTAGAAGATCAGTAGGTGTGGTGTTAATGTGATTAAAGATCTCCCCTGCCCATTAATCACATTAACAGGTCTCAGTTGGAGCTAATTAAGAGAAGCTTGATTAGGAGAGGAATTTTTTAAGAAGGCTCACACCCTTCTGCTAATTATATCATGAGGGTTGTGAAGCCCTGGATCTCTAAAAAGGATATATGTACTCTAAGTTAGCCTTGAGCTCCCTCTCTGAACTGAGGGAGGAGAGAGCAAAGGCAAGCATTAAGTAACAATCAAACAAAATCAAACGAATAAAAAATAGAAAATGTGAAAGATCTCATTGGAAAAAAAAAAACTGACTTGGAAAATAGATCCAGGAGAGATAATTTTTAAAAAATGTACAACCTGAAAGCAATGATGAAAAAACAAGCCTAGACAACACCTTTCAAGAAATCACCAAGGAAAACTGTGCTAATATTCTAGAAACAGAGGGTAAAATGGAATTTGAAAGGATCCATTAATTAGCTCCTGAAAGACATCCCAAAATGTAAACTCCTAGAAATATTGTAACCAAATACCAGAGCTCCCAGGTCATGGAGAAATTATTGCAAGCAGTCAGAAAGAAGCCATTCAAATACAGTGGAGCCACAGTCAAGATAACACAGGATTTCACAGCTTCTACATTAAAATATCAAAGGGCTTGGAATATGATATTCAAGAGGGCAAAGGAGGTAGGATTACAATCAGTAAATACTTACCAGTCAAAATAATATAATTCTTAAAGGGGAAAAAACAAACAAACATTCAATGTGATAGAGGGTTTTCAAGCTTTATTTTTAAATATATATATTTTGCTTTACAACAGGATGTCCAAAATGTGGCCCAGGGGCCTCTTGTGGCTCCAGTGTGATTTATGCAGCCCACCCACAAGCATAGAAATTTACATAAATTATTTAGTAAACAAAGCCTAGCTACTACAGAGCACTCACTAAAATGGCAAATCAAAACATATTGTCTATTGTTTCAATAAAAACTTATGGTTGGATAGCCTTACTTTACAACATTCAGTTCCTGAGGTTATTGAGCTTCAAATTTTCTCCCTCTCCCTCTCCTCCCCACTCCCCATCCAAGATTACATGAAATCTGATATAGGTTCTAAATATAACTTCACACTGAAAAGATTTTCACAAAAGTCAAGTTGTAAAGACTTGTAACCAAAGGAATGATCCACTAGAAAGAAGAAACAAAACAGAAACAAAAACAATAATACACAAAAAGAGAGCAAATAGTTTGCTTCAATCTGCACTCAGACTCTGTAATTCTTTCTCAGAATGTGAATTGCTTTTTTCCATCATGAGTCTTTTGGAGTTGTCTTAGAACCTTGCATTGCTGAGAGGAGCCAAATCTATCAAAGTCAGTCATTGTAAAATGTGTCTGTAACTGTGTACAACATTCTCCTGGTTCTGCTCCCCTCACTCAGCATCACTTCATGTAAGTCTTTCCAGTTTATTATGAAGTCCATCTGCACCTCAGTTTTTATAGGAGAGTAGTACTCCATTACATTTATATACAATAATTTGTTTAGCTATTCCCCAATTTATGGGCATGACCTCGATTTCCAATTCACTGCCACCACAAAAAAAGCTGCTATAAATATTTTATAAATAAATATTTTGGGGGTGGAACCAAGATGGCAGGTAAAAGCAGGGACTTGTGTGAGCTCCTACCCAGATCCCTGGAAACACCTATAAAAATGGCTCAGAACAAATTCTAGAACTGCAGAACCCATGAAATAGCAGAGGGAAGCAGGGCCCAAGCCCAGGACAGCCTGGATGGCTACTGGGTAAGGTCTATCACAGACAAACCTGGGAGCAGAGCTAAGCAGAGCCCAGCGTGAGCTGCACCAAGACCAACCAGACTGGGAGCTGGCAGAACAGGTCATAGTGCCCTGAATCAGTGAGCTGTGGCAGTAACCAGACTTCTCAACCCACAAAAACCAAAGACAAAATAGAAGGTTAGTGGGAAAATCTAGTGGGACAGAGGGAAAGGAGTTTGTGGTTCAGCCACCACCCCAGGGGCAGCAGAAGCAGTGCAACTACTGAACTACAGCTGCAGTTGCTTCCTGCCCCAGTCCCACCTGGTGCAAGGATTTAAGTGGGGGATCAGAGCAGAAGTGCAGAGACAGCTTAGATCTGCATCCATTCTGGGTTGGCAGTCCTTGGGGGAGGAGTAACACTGGTGTGGCTTGCTGTGTAGAAATGGCTCTGAAAACAACAGCGCACCCCTCAAGATTGGGACAAAGTACATTCTACTCTACAAGCAGTCATACCGAGACTGAAAACTAAAGGGTCAAGTAAGTTGCCTGGGAACATGTCCAGGCAGCAAACATGGACTCAGATTCATGCTCAGACTTTGGAATCTTTCTTTGGTGACAAAGAAAACCAAAACATACAGCCAGAAGAAGTCAACAAAGTCAAAGGGCCTACATCAAAAACCTCCAAGAAAAATATGAACTGGTCTTGGGCCATGGAAGAGCTCAAAAAAGATTAGGAAAAACAAGTTAGAGAAGGAGAGGAAAAATTGGGAAGAGAAATGAGAATGATGTGAGAAAACCATTAAAAACAACACAATGACTTGCTAAAGGAGACTCTAAAAAATGCTGAAGAAAATAACACCTTCCAAAACAGACTAAGTCAAATAGCAAAAGAACTCCAAAAACCAATGAGGAGAAGAATGCCTTGAAAGACAGAATTAGCCAAATGGAAAAGGATGTCCAAAAGATCACTGAAGAAAATACCACCTTAAAAATTAGATTGGAACAAGTGGAAGCTAGTGACTTGATGAGAAATCAAGATATTATAAAAGAGAACCAAAGGAATGAAAAAAATGAAAGACAGTATGAAATATCTCATTGGAAAAACCACTGACCTGGAAAATAGATCCAGGAGAGATGTTTTAAAATTACTGTACTACCTGAAAGCCATGATCAAAAAAAGAGCCTAGGTATCATCTTTCAAGAAATTATCAAGAACTGCCCTGATATTCTACAGCCAGAGGGTAAAATAGAAATTGAAGAATTCACAGATCACCTCCACAAATAGATCCCAAAAAGAAAACTCCTAGGAATACTGTCACCAAATTCCAGAGCTCCCAGGTCAAGGAGAATATACTCCAAGTAGCCAGAAAGAAACAATTTGAATATTGTGGAAACATAATCAGGATAACACAACATCTAACAGCTTCTACCTTAAGGGCTTGAAATACGATATTCTGGAGATCAATGGAGGCAGGATTAAAACCAAAAATCACCTACCCAGCAAAACTGAGTAAAATGCTCCAAGGCAAAATATGGATTTTCAATAAAATAGAGGACTTTCCAACTTTCTCCATGAAAAGACCAGAGCTGAATGGAAAATTTGACTTTCAAACACAAGAATCAAGAGAAGCATGAAAAGGTAAACAAGAAAGAGAAATCACAAGGGACTTACGAAAGTTGAACTGTTTTGTTAACATTCCTACATGGAAAGATCATGTATATAATTTATGAGACCTCAGAATAAGGGTACCTGAAGGGAATATACATATATAGAGAAACAGAGGGCACAGGGTGAGTTGAATATGAAGGGATGATATCTAAAAAAAATAAAATCAAATGAAGGGATGGGAGAGGATTATATTGAGAGAGAGAGAGAGAGAGAGAGAGAGAGAGAGAGAGAGAGAGAGAGAGAGAGAGAAATAAGGAGAGATAGAATGGGGTAAAGTATCTCATATAAAAGTGGCAAGAAAAAAGCAATTGTTTAGGAAGGGAAGAGGTGGCAAGTGAGGGGGAATAAGTGAATCTTGCTCTCATTGGATTTGACCTGAGGAGGAAATACCATATGCACTCGATTGGGTATCTTACTCCACAGGAAAGAAGGAGGAAGATAAAAAAGGTGCGACAATAGAAGGGAGAGCAGGAATAGGGAAGAGGTACTTAAAAACAAACACTTTGAAAAGGGACAGGTTCAAGGGAGAAAATTGAATAAAGGGGGATAGGATAGGAAGGAGCAAAATATACTTAGTCTTTCACAACATGAGTATTGTGGAAGGGTTTTACATAATGATACCCATTTTACCTGTGTTATATTGCTTGCCTTCTTAGGGAGGGTGGGTGGGGAGGGAGGAGGGGAGATAATTTGGAGCTGAAAGTTTCAAAGGGAGATGTCAAAAAAAAAGTTTTTGCATGCAACTAGGAAATAAGATATACAAGCAAGGGGGCATAGAAATGTATCTTGCCCTACAAGAAAGTATAGGAAAAGGGGATGGGGGGAGTGGGGTGACAGAAGGGAGGGCTAACTGAGCAATGGGGCCACCACAATATGTGTGATCTTGAAGTGGGGGGGTGGGTAGAAACTTAAAATTTAAAACTTTTATTTATTTATTTAATATTTTTAGTTTTCAGCACTGATTTTGAAAAGAGTTTGAATTACAAATTTTCTCCCCATTTTGGTAGTTTAATTGGCATGGCAATAAATAAGTAAATTAATTTAGGTAAAATGCTCATTTTTATTATATGAGCTTCTTCAGGGCCAGAGGGTGTCACAACCATGTGACTCAAATGCTTGTGACCTAAGACTTCTGGTGAGAGTAAAGCTCAAACACTGATCTTCTCCCGCCATTCTTTCCCTCTACTCTAATTTGTTTTTGTGCCTTTTCATGTGATGTAATTTACCATTTTCTACCTCCTCTTTACCCCTTCTCCCATAACAACCCCTTTACACCCCTTAATTATGTTTTTATCAGAAATAGGTTACTTTGTACTGACACCCTCAGTCCATGTATATCCCTTTTGATTGTCATATTAACTGTACCATTCTCAATATTGACTTATGTATAACATATATAAAACCATATATTCCTATATAGGAATGTAAACAATTTGCCCTTATTGAATAACAAGGTTCCCCGCCCCCCACATACACACACGTTTACTTTTTTATTTTTATCTTGAGTTTTTATTTGAAAATCAAATATTCCTTTGAGTTCTGGCCTTTTCTTCAGGAAGGTCTGGAATTCCCTTATTTCATTGAATATCCATCTCCTTGCCTGAAAGATTATGCTCTATTTTGCTGGGCAGTCCCTTGCTTGTAGTCCCAGCTCCTTTGCCTTTTGGAATAAAAGATTCCAATCCCTCTTCTCTTTTTTAATTTAATTTAATTTAATTCAATTTTTAGTTTACAACACTCAGTTTAACATGATTTTGAGTTCCAGATATTCTTCCCAACTTCCCCCCTTCCTTCCCCAAGACAGCATGGAATCCTATATATCTTCCACGTATCACTTCGCATTGAATTAATTTACATACTAGTCAAGTTGTGGAGAAGAAATATGACCAATGGAATGAATCATGAGAAAGAAGAAACAGAACCAAAAAAAGAGAGGGAAAAAAGGGGGAAAAAAGGCAACCATAAAGTGTGCCTCAATCTGAAATCATACTTCATAGGTCTTTCTCTGGATGTAGATAGTATTCTCCATCATGAGTCCTTTGGAGTTGTCTTTGCACCTTGTGTTGCTGAGAAGAGCAAAGTCTGTCAGGGTTAGTCCTCACAGAATCCATATACCTGTGGTTGTGTATAATGTTCTCCTGGCTCTGCTCCACTCACTCAGCATCATGTCATGTAGGTTTTTCCAGGTTGTTATGAAGTTCATATCATACCCATTTCTGATAGCCAAATACTATTCCATTACCTTCATATACCACAGCTTGTTCAGCCATTCCCCAATTGATGGGCATCCCCTAGATTTCCAATTCTTCACTACCACAAAAAGAGCCATTATAAATATTTTTGTATATATGAGTCCTTTTCCTACTTGTGTGATCTCTTTGGGATACAACCCTAGACGTGATATTGCTGGGTCAAAGGGCATGATCACTTTTATAGACCTTTGGGCAGAGTACCAAATTTCTTTCCAGAATGGCTGGATCAGTTCACAAGTCCACCAGCAATGTAACAATGATCCAATTTTCCCACATCTTATCCAGCATTTATCATTTTCCTGTTTTCTCATGTTGGCCAATCTGACAACATGATGTTTTGGTTTGCATTTCTCTAATCTGTAGTGATTTGGAGCATTTTTTCATATGCTTATAGATATCTTTAATTTCTTCCTCTGAAAGCTGCCTGTTCATATCCTTTGACCATTTCTCAATTGGGGAATAACTTGTATTCTTATATATTTGGCTCAGTTCCCTGTATATTTTAGAAATGAGGCCTTTATCAGAGATACTAGTTGTGAAGATTTTCTTCCAATTTTCTGCTTCCCTCCTAATCTTTGTTGCATTGGATTTTTTTTTTGTACAGAAACATTTCAATTTAACATAATCAAAATTATCCATTTTCCATTTTGTAATGCTCTCTATCTTTTGTTGGGTCATGAAATCTTTTCTTTTCCATAAATCTGACTGGTAAACTATTCTTTGCTTTCCCAAATTGCTTGTAGTATCAGCCTTTATTCCTAAATCATGAACGCATTTTGACTTTATTTTGGTATATGGTGTAAGATATTGATTTATGCCCAGTTTGTGCCCTACCATTTTCCAATTTTCCCCACAGTTTTTGTGAAATAGTGAATTCTTAGACCAGAAGGTGGCCTCTTTGGGTTTATCAAAGAGTAGATTGCTATAGTCATTCACTTCTCCATCTTGTATACTTATCTTATTCCACTGATCCACAACTCTTTTTCTTAGTCCATACCAGGAAGTTTTGATGACTGCTGCTCTTTAGTACAGTTCAATATCTGGTATGGCTAGGCCACTTTCCCTAGCATTTCTTTTCACTGATACCCTACATATTCTAGACTTATTGTTCTTCCAGATGAATTTTGTTATTATTTTATGCAGCTCTGTAAAATAATTTTCTGGTAGTTCAATTGGTATGGCACTGAATAGACAAAGTAATTTAGATAAAATTGTCATTTTTGTGATATTAGCTCAGCCTAACCATGAGCAACTGAAATTTTTCCATTTATTCAGATCTGACTTTATTCGCTTGAAAAGTGTCTTGTAATTATGTTCATATAGTCCCTGGGATTGCCTTGGCAGATAGATTCCCAAATATTTTATAGTGTCTACAGTGACTGTGAATGGAAATTCTCTTTCTATCTCTTGCTGTTGGGCTGCGTTAGTAAAGTATAGGAATGCCAAGGATTTTTGTGGGTTTATTTTATATCTTACAACTTTGCTAAAGTTGTTCATTACATCAAGTAGTTTTTTACCTGATTCTCTGGGGTTCTCTAAGTATATAATAATGTCATCTGCAAAAAGTGATAATTTAGTTTCTTCTTTGCCTATTCTAATTCCTTCAATTTATTTTTCTTCTCTTATTGCTACAGCTAACGTTTCTAGTACCAAATTGAATAGTAGGGGTTATAATGGACATCCTTGTTTCATCCTTGAACTCATTGGGAATACATCTAGCTTACCCCCATTACAAATAATACTTGTTCATGGTTTTAGTTAGATGCTATTTATAATTTTATGGAAGACTTCATTTATTCCTATGCTCTCTAATATTTTATTTAATAATTTAATTTATTCAATTTAGTTTTCGGCATTGATTTTCACAAGAGCTTAAATTACAAATTTTCTCCCCATTCCTACCCTCCCGCCCACTCCAAGATGGCATATATTCTGGTTGCCCCATTCCCCAGTCAGCCCTCCCATCTGTCACCCCACTCCCCTCCCATCTCCCTTTCCCTTCTTCTCTTGTAGAACAAGATAAATTTATATGCCCCATTGCCTGTGTATCTTATTTCCTAGTTGCATGCAGAAACTATTTTCTTGTTGTTGTTTATGAACATCTGTTTTTAAAAATTTGAGTTCCAAATTCTCTCCTCTCTTCCCTCCCCTCCCACCGTCCCTAAAAAGGCATGCAATTCAACGTAGGCCACATGTGTATCATTATGTAAAACCCTTCCACAATACTCATGTTGTGAAAGATTAACTATGTTTTGCTCCTTCCTAACCTATCCCCATTTATTGAATTTTCTCCCTTGACCCTGTTCCTTTTTGAAAGTGTTTATTTTTGATTACCTCCTCCCCCCATCTGTCTTCCCTTATATCATCCCCCTTTTTTTTCTTTTTCCTCCTTCTGTCCTGAGGGGTAAGATAACCAATTGAGTGTGTATGGTAATCCTTCCTCATGTCAAATCTGATGAGAGCAAGATTTACTCATTCCTCCTCACCGGCCCCCACTTTCCTTCCAAGAGAACTGCTTTTTCTTGCCACTGTTATGTGAGATAATTTATCCCATCCTATCTCTCCCTTTCTCCCTCTCTAAATATATTCCTCTCCTATCCCTTAATTTGATTTTGTTTTTTTAGATATCATCCCTTCATATTCAACTCACCCTGTGCCCTCTGTCTATATACACATGTATACATACATATACACACACATATGCATATATATATATATATATATATATATATGTATACACACACACACGCACACACACACACACACACACACACACACACATATATATATATATATGTATATATGTATATATATATATATATATATATATATATATATATATATGTATATGCATTTTCCTTTCAGCTACTATGATATTGAGGTCTCATGAATCATACACATCATCATTCCATGTAGGAATGTAAACAAAACAGTTCAACTTTACTAAGTCCCTTGTGATTTCTCTTTCTTGTTTACCTTTTCATGCTTCTCTTAATTCTTGTGTTTGAAAGTCAAATTTTCATTTCAACTCTGATCTTTTCACTGAGAAGGCTTGAAAGTTCTCTGTTTTATTGAAAATCCATATTTTCCTTGGAGCATGATACTCAGTTTTGCTGGGTAGGTGATTCTTGGTTTTTATCCTAGGTCTGTTGACCTCCAGAATATCGTATTCCAAGCACTTTGGTCCCTTTATTTGGAAGCTGCCAGATCCTGTGTTAACCTGATTGGTTTTCCACAATACTGAAATTATTTCTTTCTGGCTGCTTGCAGTATATTCTCCTTGACCTGGGAGCTCTGGAATTTGGTGAAAATGTTCCTAGGAGTTTTCTTTTTGGGATCTATTTGAGGAGGCAATCTATTTTGCCCTGTGGTATATAGTATCAGGGCAGTTCTCCTTGATAATTTCTTGAAAGATGATATCTAGGCTCTTTTTTTGATCATCGCTTTCAGGTAGTCCAATAATTTTTAAATTATCTCTCCTGGATCGATTTTCAGGTCAGTGGTTTTTCCAATGAGATATTTCATGTTGTCTTCCATTTTTTAATTCCTTTGCTTCTGTTTTATAATATCTTGATTAAGCATGAAGTCACTAGCTTCCACTCGCTCCAATCTCATTTTTAAGGTAGTATTCTCTTCAGTGGTCTTTTGGATCTCCTTTTCCATTTGGCTAATTCTGACTTTCAAGGCATTCTTCTCCTCAATGTCTTTTTGGAGCTCTTTTGCCATTTGAGTTAGTCTATTTTTTAAGGTGTTGTTTTCTTCAGTATATTTTTCCAGTATATTCTTGGGTCTCCTTTAGCAAGTCATTGACTTGTTTTTCATGGTTTTCTCGCATCCTTCTCATTTCTCTTCCCAATTTTTCTTCTACTTCTCTAACTTGCTTTTTCCAATCCTTTTTGAGCTCTTCCATGGCCTGAGACTAGTTCATGTTTTTCTTGGAGGCTTTTGTTGTAGGCTCTTTGACTTTGTTAACTTCTTCTGTCTGTATGTTTTGGTCTTCTTTGTCGCCAAAGAAAGAATCCAAAGTCTGATACTGAATCTGAGTGCGTTTTTGCTGCCTGGCCATATTCCCAGCCAACTAACTTGACCCTTGAGTTTTTCAGTGGGGTGTGACTGCTTGTAGACTAAAGAGTTCTATATTCCATGCTTGGGGGGATGCGCCAGCTCTGCCACACCAGCACTCCTCCTTTCGCAAGAACCCCCAACCTGGACTGGGCTTAGATCTTCAGCAGGCTGTGCACTCCTGCTCTGATCCACCTTTTAATTCCTCCAACCAGGTGGGCCTGGGCCAAGAAGCAACTGCAGCTGTACTTCTGTAGCTGCCCCACCTCCGCTGCCCCCAGGGCAGTAGCAGAACAGAAACTCCTTCCACTCCCACAGCTTTTCCCACTAACCTTCTCTGTTGTCTTTGTCTGATAACTGCTGCAGCTCACTGATTCAGGGTGCTACCGTACGCTCCACCCGGCTCCTGGTCGGTTTGGTCCAGTCCACTCATGCTGGGCTCTGCTCTGCTCACGCTGGGCTCTGTTCCACTCTGCTCTGCCCCCAGCTCTGTGCGGGATATACCTCACCTAGAGACCATCCAGGCTCTCCTGGACTGGAGCCCTGCTTCACTCTGCTATTTTGTGGGTTCTTCAGTTCTAGCATTGGTTCAGAGCCATTTTTATAGATTTTTTGGAAGGACTCATTGGGGAGCTCATGCTAGTCCATGCTTTTCAGCTGCCATCTTGGCTCCACCCCTGACATCCAGAATCTTAAGGAAGAAAATGACACCTTGAAAATTTGAATTGAACAATGTGAAGCCAGTGAAATTATAAGAGATCAATAAATAGTTAAACTAAATATGAATAATGAAAAATAGAAAAGAAAGTGAAACATCTTATGAAAAACAGCAGATCTGGAGAACAGATCAAGAAGAGAAAACAGAAAAAATAATTAGACTAAGTGGAAGCTATGATCAAAAACAAGAATCTTGATACAATAATACAAAAATATTTAATAAAAATTGTCCTGAAGCATTAGAACAATTGGAGAAAGTAAAAATAGAAAAAAAAATCCATCAATCATCACTTGCAAGTGATCCTATTAGGAAAACTTATAGGGATATTATAGTAAAATTCTAAAACCCCATCTCAAGCATAAAATATTAAAAGCAACAATAAAAACTTTAATAATTAATAATATTAATAATTTAATAATTATTAATAAACTTTAATAACAAAACTTTAATAAGCTTTAATATGATCATATCCAATAAAATTAAGCATAAACATGCATGAAAAAAAAATGGATGCCAAAATGGGTTTAAAAAAGTCAGAAATGACTGAAAATGACTTAAAAAAACAACAAAATTTTAAACTAGACTATGGATCAGATTCGTCTCAAGAATTTCTACTCCAAAATAGCATTCAGTAATGTATCTCCAATAGTCCCTTAGGGATGCGTTGAAGGAAATGAGAGGTTTAGTCCTGAGGAAGAAATACGTGTATTTGTCCCTGTTCCCATACTGACCATATATGTCAGCAGGGTTTTGTTGCTGTTTTTCATTCTCTGCCTCCTTAAAAATGGCCTATGTTGTTTCCTGTAGAACAAGCTGCATATCTTTCAGCAGTGTGATATGGGAATTTAAAAGAATAACATGGACTCAAGCTATATTAAGAGAGGCACACCAGGAATTTTAAAGTAACAGCCCATTGTAATTGGCCCTGGGCAGATGACAACTGGAGGATTGTGTTTCATTCTGGGTAGCAAGGTGTTTTTTTTTTTTTCTAAAGGAGTTCTTCCTCTTCCTCTCCACAGTGGCATTTCTTTTAACAAACTGTGTTGTGTGTTGTGTGGCAAACTTTGTTCTCAAAGAGGACCATGACCTCAGGGAGATGATGACATGACTTGCAACTTGATTTAAGTGAGAAATTGCTGTGCAACCAGCCTCACTTTCTTCTTTAGAGATACTTGGGTCCAGTGGCCAGGAGATAATGGAAAAAAAAAAACAAAAGAAAGAACAAAAGCAATTCAGTAAAATCAACCCATGCATTAACAGAGTCTGAAGGCATCTATAATATACCATGTTCATATTCTGCACTCTCTAAAAAGAAACTATTAAAATATATTCAGTGCCTTTTGTATGACTGACACTACTTCAAGGTGCTAGAGATATAAAGGAAAAAAAATGAATCAGACATTGTCCAAAAGTATATACAGATGGATAGACATAATAAACATATATAGTTTATACAAGATACTTATAAAGTGAAGAGATCAATTTCCTTATCTCTTCTTTAGGCTTACTAATAATAGATAGATAGATAGATAGATAGATAGATAGATAGATAGATCATAGATAGACAGACAGATAGATGTGAGTGTAACAAAAGTAAAAAAAAGGAATTTATTCTAGTTTGTTGAAATTATCCCTTGAGTTTGCCACTTACAAACAATAAACCCTTTTTGACAGAGATAATTATATACACATATTTGAATAATATAAATCAAATAACAGATTTTATCAATTAAAATCAAAAGTAAGAATTTATCATCTCAAAAATTAGTTTAAAAGAAAAAAAAAGACATTGTTTCACCATTTTGTAATGATTTTTTCAGACCACAAAGGCCTCTCATTGTAAATTATTATGAGAGCAAAGAGCATGTAGAGTATTTAAGCTTCACTAATTAAAGTATTTAGAAAATGATGCCACTGGTGGTGATGAGAATCTGTGTGTGCAGATGTGGCTGAAAAGACCAACATAGGAGTAATAGTCTGTTCTGCACTGTGCACACATGAAATTTGTCCTTTGGTTAGCAGCTGGAGCTGCTATTTGAAAAATCTGTCATTTCTGATTATCCCTCAGACTGGCATTTGGCCCAAAGGTTTTGTGAGAAAAGAGCAACTGCCTCCTATTTACCTGAATTTCAGGCTCATCCATCACCACTAGTGTTTCCCAGTGATCTAAAGATATTTCATATTGCTTAAGGAAATCATTTACTATATTATTATATTGCTAAAAGGCTTGGGTTGGTCTGGATGACTGCTGAGGTCCCTTCCAACTATGAGATTTTATGATTCCACTTTTTTCTCCTTTTCTGCCTTACTTACTTGAGATTGTTTCTGTTCCAAAGAACTAAAGAATATTATATATGTAAGGGACTCTGAGGGTCAAATATTCTAGCCTATACTTGAAGAGAAATCCATTGTCTAATTTTCCCAAAAAGTGTTTATCCAAACTCTGTTTGTATTCATGTTATAAAGATTTATTTCCCATATAAAGCAGACCATTTTTTCTTAAGTAGCTCTATGTATTGGGAAGTGTTTCCCCTTTACCCTTTATGTCAAAGGTGAATGTTTCTTTGAAACTTCCCCTCATTGCTTTTATTTCTGTTCTCTGGAGCCAGCCAGAAACTATTTAATCCCTCTGCCACAAAATAATCATTTGGACATCTGATGATAGCTATCATGTTGACCTCAAGCTTGTCTTCTCCAAGAAAATGTACTTGCTTTCTTCATCTGATTCTCATGTGAAAGGTTCCTTATTAATATTATCTTCTTGGCTATCTTTGTCTGGATACAGCTCATATTATTAATAAACTTCATAAAATGTAGGGCACAGAAATTATAATACTTCAATTGATCCATGCCCTCAATGATATGGTTATTCTCATCATTTGGGGCCTAAAACAATACATTCATGATTTTATACACTGTGCCCTTCTTTTTCATAGACTTGCACAAATCCTTCATGTATGAATGACCTGATATGTAAGAGGCCTTCCTGTAGGTAAAGGTCTGCCCATTGTTTTTACATCTCTTTTTTCTTTCTTTTATTCAGATTTTTTATTTTTAGTTTACAACACTCAGTTCCACATGATTTTCATTTCCAGATATTCTTCCCCCTTTGCCGCCCTTCCCCCCCCCCCCACCAAAGACAGCATGGAATCTGCTTTATATCTTCTACATATAACTTCTCATTGAATTTGTTTACACAGTAGTCAAGTTGCAAAGAAGAATTATGACCAATGGAATGAATCATGAGAAAGAAGAAACAAACAAACAACAACAAAAAAAAACCCCAAAAACAAAAAAAAAAAAACAAAAACAAAAAGAAAAGAGAAAAAAACAGAAAAAAAAGAGAGCAGAGTTTGCCTAAATCTGCATTCAGACTCCATAGTTCTTTCTCTGGATGTAGATAGCTCACTCCATCATGAGTCCTTTGGAGCTGTCTTTGAACTTTGTATTGCTGAGAAGAGTGCAGTCTATCAAGATTAGTTATTACAGAATTCATATATCTGTGGTTGTGTATAATGTTCTCCTAGTTCTGCTCTGCTCACTCAGCATTATATAGTGTAGGTTTTTCCAGGATATTATGAAGTCCGTATCTTCCACATTTCTTATAACACAATAGTATTCCATTACCTTCATATACTACAGCTTGTTCAGCCATTCCCCATTTGATGGGCATCCCTTTGATTTCCCATTCTTGGCTACTACAAAAAGGGCTGCTATGTTTTTTTTTTCTACATATGGGTCCTTTTCCCACTTGTGTGATCTCTTTGGGATACAAATTTAGAAATTTTATCGCTGAGTCAAAGGGTATGAACATTTTTATAACCCTTTCGGCATAGTTCCAAATTGCTCCCAGCACGGCTGGATCAGTTCACAACTCCACCAGCAATGTAACAATGTTCCCATTTTCCCACATCCTCCCCAACATTTAGGATTTTCCCATTTTGTTATTTTAGTCAATATGAGAGGAGAGATGTGGTACTTAAGAGTTGTTTTGATTTGCATTTCTCTAATCAGTAGTGATTTGGAGAATTTTTGCATATGCCTATAGGTGTCTTTATTTTCTTCCTCTGAAAATTGTCTTTTTATATACTTTGACCATTTCTCAATTGGGGAATGACTTGTATTCCTATAAATTTGGCTCAATTCCTTGTACATTTTAGAGATGAGTCCTTTATCAGAGATACTAGTTGTAAAGATTGTCTCCCAATTTTCTGTTTCTCTCCTAATCTTTGTTGCATTGGATTTTTTTTTACAAAAACTTTTCAATTTAACATAATCAAAGTTATCCATTTTGCTTTTTGTAATGCTCTCTATCTCTTGTGTCATGAATTCCTTGCTTTCCCATAAATCTGATAGTTAACTATTCCTTGCTCTCCCAAATTGCTTACATTATCAGCCTTTATTCCTAAATCATGAAACTATTTTGACTTTATTTTGGTATGTTGTGTAAGATGTTGGTCTATCTCCAATTTTTGCCTTGTCATTTTTCACTTTTCCCAGCAGGTGTTGTGAAATAGTGAGTTCTTAGCCCAGAAGCTGGATTCTATGGGTTTATCAAAGAGTAGATTGCTATAGTCTGTGGCTACTGTGTCTTGTGCACCTAACTTATTCCACTGATCCATGACTCTGTTTCTTAGCCAGTATATTATGGAGGCAGAATTAATGATTTCAAAGAAAATCATATATATGTCTGAATGGTTCAGAACTGCAGGATATAAGGAATTATCTAAGTAGAAGGCAGAAGAATTAAAGCATTTATTCAAGCTCCAAAGTAGCAGACCCATGAACCAGTGCCCCCAATTCAAGATGCTGGCCAAAAGCTTCCAAGTCCAATAAGTCTGCCTCACGAGAGTAACCTGGAGGTTACAGAAAAACATGATGACATTAAACCAAATCATATTCTTGACTCCCCACTCCAGTAAGAAGATTACCCACTGGCCTCAAGCCCTTGCTCAGCACTCCCTGGTCCACACTCGGGTCAGCCCTGCTACCAGCAGCTCCTGCTTCTTCAGCTCCTTTGTCTTTGGCTTTAGCTTTGGCGGTAGCTGTCACTGTCACTGTCACTGGCTCCAACAAGTCTCAATCTCCAAGCTGTGTTCTCTCCTCTTATACAGTTTCAGACATCATCAAGCATTGTCTGAGTGACCAGAACTTAGGCTCCTGTGATTGGCTCTGGTTCTAGCCCCTCCCCTTAGGACCCTGGGAGCTTCATGCCCACATCAGCTTAGAACCTAATAGGGGTTTGGGCCTGGGGCTTAGCACCTGGTAAGACTCAATGAAATACACTGAATTAATCAAAGGAAACAAAAGCCAAACTCTTCAAGGGCACTTGGTTGAACTGAGTGCTAAGAGCCCATTTTGCTTACCAACACAGCCAGTACCAGGTAATTTTGATGGCTGCTGCCCTTCCTAGCATTTCTTTTCATTAATTCCCTAGATATTCTAGACCTCTTGTTCTTCCAGATGAATTTTGTTATTATTTTACCCAGCTCTGTAAAATAATTTTTGGTAGTTCCATTGGTATGGTGCTAAATAAATAAATATTAATTTAGGTAAAATTGTCATTTTTATTATATTAGTTTGGCCTAACAATGAGCAACTGATATTTTCCCATTTATTTATATCTGACTTTATTTGTGTGAAAAGTGTTTCATAATTATGTTCATATAGGCCCTGGATGTGTCTTGGCAGATAGACTCCCAACTACTTCACAGAGTCTACAGTAACTTTAAATGGAATTTCCCTTTCTATCTCTTGCTGTTGGGCTTTGTTAATAATGTATAGGAATGCTGAGGATTTATGTGGGTTTATTTTATATCCTGCAACTTTGCTAAAGTTGTTTATTATTTCAAGTAGTTTTTCATTTGATTCTTTAGGAATGTCTAAGTAAATCATCATATCATCTGCAAAAAGTGATAATTTAGTTTCTTCTTTGCCTATTCTAATTCCTTCAATTTATTTTTCTTCTATTTCTACAGCTACCATTTCTAGTACCATATTGAATAATAGGGATGATAATGGACATCCTGGTTTCATCCTTGATCTTATTGGGAATGCAGCTAGCTTATCACCATTACAAATAATGCTTGTTGATGGTTTTAGGTAGATGCTATTTATAATTTTATGGAAGGCTCCATTTATTCCCATACTTTCTAATGTTTTTTTTTTTAATAGGAATGAGTGCTGTATTTTGTCAAAGGCTTTTTCTGCATCTATTGAGATGATCATATGGTTTCTGCTAGTTTTGTTGTTTATACGATCAATTATGCTGATAGTTTTCCTAATATTGAACCAGCCTTCCATTCCTGGAATAAATTCTACCTGATTGTAGTCTATTATTCTCATGATAAGCTGCTGCAATCGTCTTGCTAGTATTTTATTTAAGATTTTTGCATCAATATTCATTAGGGAAATTGGCCCATAATTTTCTTTCTCTTTTTTTGTCTCTTCCTGGTTTGGTATTAGTACCATATTTGTGTCATAAAAATAATTTGGTGGGACTCCTTCTTCACCTTTTTTCCCAAATAGTCTATAAAGTATAGGAATTAATTGTTGTTTAAATGTTTGATAAAATTCACATGTGAAGCCATCTGACCCTGGAGAGTTTTTTCATAGGGAGTTCATTGATGGCTTACTCAATTACTTTTTCTGAGATGGGGTTATTTAGGAATTTTACTTCCTCTTCTGTTAACCTGGGCAATTTATATTTTTTTAATATTCATCCATATTCCTAAGGTGGTAAAATTTATGGATATACAATTGGGTAAAATAATTCCTATTTATTGTTTCAATTTCCCCTTCATTGGAGGTGAATTCTCCCTTTTGATTTTTGATACTGGTAATTTGATTTACTCCTTTCTTTTTAAAATTAAATTGACTAAAAGTTTATCAATTTTATTGTTTCTTTTTCATAAAACTAGCTCTTGGTTTTACTTATTAATTTGATAGTTTTCTTGATTTCAATTTTATTAATCTCTCCTTTGATTCTCAGTATTTCTAATTTGGTATTTACTTGGGTATTTTCTATTTGTTCTTTTTCTAGCTTTTTAGTTGCATGCCCAATTCATTGATCTCCTTTTTCTCTATTTTACTCATGCAAGTATTTAGAGATATAACATTTCCCTTAAGAACTGCTTCTGCTGCATCCCATATATTTTGATATTTTGTCTCATTATTGTCATTCTCTTGAATGACAATTTCTAATATTTCTATTATTTGTTCTTTGGCCCACTCATTCTTTAGAATTAGAATATTTAGTTTCCTATTATTTTTTAGCTTATTTTTCCATGGTTTTTTATTACAAACAAGTTTTATTGCATCATGATCTGAAAAGGATGCTTTGACTACTTCTGCCTTTCTACACTGAATTGTGAGTTTTTTTATGCCCTAGTACATGGTCAATTTTTGAGTTTGTGCCATGTACCCTTGAGAAAAAGTATATTCCTTTCTATCCCCATTCTTTTTTCCATGTCTTTTACTGATGGTAACTTTTCCTGATGATAACTTTTCCTGATAATATTATTTGTAAGATTTTTATTCTCAAAAATGATGGTTGGTAAAATTATGAAGCCTGATACAAACTCCTTGTATTTCTTCATTTTATTTTTAAAGGAGTACTTATTTATAATATTTATTCTTCAGAGATTATGACATTTAATGAATGGTAGTTACAGTGTATCACTGGAAGAATAGTGTGTGTGTGTGTGTGTGTGTGTGTGTGTGTGTGTGTGTGAATGTGTTTGTTGTTAAGAAGGCAACATGTAGTTGTAACAAGTTCTAAATATGTTTATCTGTTTTTCAGGTCTAATTTTGGAGAATTGTTCCTCTTCTACTTCCAGCACATGTGATCCTTTCTATTTTTCTCTTCTTAAATTATGAATCTAGGGAGTTAATACTCCATTTTATATCTATTCACAATCTGTCCTGATGGAGTAAGTCAATGGACTCAATCTCTAACTAAAGATCATAATCTAGACAATAAAAACTCTCCAAATATTTGCTTAAATTTTGTTGTTGTTGAAGCTTCCATCAGAAGACACCCCTCCCCACCTCCCCCCCCACACACACATACATGAAATGGTGTATTACTGGGCCCTTTTATTTTAAGTGGTTGTAGAAATCATTGGGGAGATACTGCAATATTCTAGGGCTTACTTTAATCAGATAAAGTCATGTACATATGGGTGGAACTAAACATCTCATTATTTATTGGAAGACTTTTCCATTTAAACTCTGTATAGGGCATGCCGTAAGATATTAATGTGGTAAATAACTCTGGAAAACCTGTTACCATTTTCTGTGCTTTATTAGATATTGATGTGTTTTGGATCACATTATCATTGTAGTTGCATCTCTCCAACTCCAACTCTTGTAGGACACTGAAGTGAGCAAATGATATAGAATCAATATTGTGTTAGAGCCTTTATAAATGGATAGAAAATAATAAATATGAGGGATATTGAAATGTATTTTTTGGGACTTCTGGGAGCCAAGGTGGTGAAATAAGCAGTACATCACTGTCCTTCCACAATTCTCATTCCCTAACACAGCTAAATTTTTCTTAGAGTGGATACCAATTAATTGCAAAAGGTGATACGAATCTCAATCTGCTCCATTCTCTCTGTTAGGAACTCAGGGAAGCTGTAAGGGAAAGCAAAGTGGAACTTTTTACTGTTGTTTTCTTTTGGAGTGCTTCTCAGCACTAAGGCAGTCAAATGTTTTTGACTGAGTCTTTTCTTTGTAGAAAGGCCCACACTCCTTTGCTAATTAGGCTATGAGAAGTGTGAAGCCCCAGAGAAGTGTGAAGCCCTCATGCCCTGAAAAAGGGTATATCTACTCTGAGGGTAAACCTTAAGCTAGAACTCTCAGAACTGCAGGAGTAGAGGTTTTGCTTGGGCACACACTTGGAAGAGTGTTGGTGATTTAGCCAGATGAGACTCTGGGTAGTCATTGCAGCATAAACCCAGATGTTAATGCTTCTCTTTCTGGTCACCATGTATGTGTTGCTATGGTCAGACAGAAACCTGCGTGATGATCTGTTTATATTGTTTCTGTTTGTAATTCCTGTTTCTATTTGCTCTGAAGTTCAGAGTGCTGACCTTTTCCCCTGAACTAAGTGAGCGATATATGTATGTTTAATGAAAGTAAGATTGTTAACCCATTAACATTGCTTTTCTTAGAAAATCAGATCAAAGAACCTGTGCTAGCAGCCCTTCTGTGTGCTGGTGTTATTGGCTTTACAACCCCACAGCAGCTGCTAGCGTCATTGTTATTACAGAAGCTAGGTAATAATCACTTTCTAGTTAAGTCCTCATGTGAGGGGTACCAGGTTCATCTCTGTTTAGGGATGTTTTTTTGTTTCTACAAATCAAATGACTCAACTCATGTACTCTACCTACTAGATGCTCCTTTTTCATTATATCACTGGTGTATGTATCACTTAGTCTTCTATCACAGTCAGAAGGCAAAGTTCATGAAGAGATTATTATCCTTAATTCCAAAACTTATAAAATCAGAAGGAACTCAGAGTCCACTAGTTTAGTAGGTTCCTAGAATCAGTAGGCAGTTCAGTGGAAAGACCACTGTATGTGGAGTCAGAAAGACCTGAGTAAAAATCTGGCCTCAGGCAAAAACTATATTATCTTGGACAAGTCATTTAATCACTATATATCTCAATTTCCTCAACTGTAAAAAAATGGGTATCATAATATCACCTACCTCACAGGTTATTGTAAAGATCAAATAAGATAATAATTTTATGGCACTTAGAACAAAGTGAAGTACACAATACGTGCTTAATGATTGACTGCTCCCTCTCCCCTCAATTGAAAAATACCATTACAAACCACAAATTTTGTAGTGTATTTCCACAAAAACTACACTTAACAGTTTTATTGGTGGGAGTTAATAAATAGTTGCTGTGCATTACATGTACAATATTATACTCATGGAAGGTGCTTACTGATGACTGTTGAATTGAGTTGAATTATATGCAAAGGCTGGTACAAATTCTTCCATCTACTAAAGTGAATGTACAAAGGTTTTTCTCTCGGTACAGCATGCTATTTAGGAGAAGCTGAAATTACCACCCCCCTTTGTTAATAGTTTGTGTTTGTGCCATTAAGAAGGAATTTTCAAATCTTATATTTTCTAGAGGAATTTTATACAGCTCCATGTAACACAATATTTTAACAGATACAGATCAGGAAGTAGTGAGTTCCATCTACAATAATGTATGCATCCTTATGGAGCAAACCAAAATGTTTTCCTTTATTTCCATTTCTTAAAATGCTCATTTAATAAAGTATAACATCATCTGTTATGAATTGTCTGTTGATAAAACATCACATCTCAAAAGCTAGGCAAGCACAATTTTTAGCACCATCTGTTCTTATGAAGAAAAATAAAGTAAACATGAGTTATGTTGGCAAGGAAAATAAAATTCTTGCATATCTGAGTTAGTATTTTTGAGGATATTTCAGTCTCAGTGCTTAGTTGCTGAAGAAAAGGAGTGTGACTCCTTTGGCATTCTACCCTATCACTGTTGAAATATGGATTCATAATATTGGCATTTAGAGACTAGATTCCTCTTCATGATGAGGACTGATCATATCCTTATTTTCTTCATCTATTTTCTAACTCAGTGTTACCTGATTTTCATGCCCTGTATTTCAAGTATGGTGGACTCAAAATTAAAAGAAAATGCTAATAGTTATGATCGCATGATCAAACAAGGCATAGCAAATATTTTAGTTTATCAAATAGATAATTTTGATTGCGCAAGAATTTTAGGTTTTTCTTTTGTTTAAAAAATCTAATGAAGTTATCTTTAGAAGGGATATAATTAACTGGAGAAAAATCTTTAAATCAAGTTTCTCTAATAAAGTTTTCATTGGAGTTTGTATGTATTATATTTAGATAGATAATTATATATATGTATATATATATACACACACATAACATATATATGCATGTTATATATGCACACACACCTACATACATACATATATATATATAAATATACAAACATATACACACATATATACATATAAACACACCCACATATATTTCTATGTATTT
Organism: Trichosurus vulpecula; assembly: GCF_011100635.1. Taxonomy (NCBI): domain Eukaryota; kingdom Metazoa; phylum Chordata; class Mammalia; order Diprotodontia; family Phalangeridae; genus Trichosurus; species Trichosurus vulpecula. The sequence goes on along the minus strand of NC_050573.1, from coordinate 318,893,929 downwards.
ACGTATGTATAAAATTGTGCCATAAATGGTCAAAGACTATAAACAGGTAGTACTTAAGGGAAATACATACATACATACATATTATATATATGTATATATACACACATATATACACACATATATGTATACATATATATGTATACACATATATATGTATGTATGTATATGTATACACACATATACATACATATATATGTATGTGTGTCACGAACTTCCGAAGCCTTGTAACTACGCTCGGGGTTCCCCCCAAGCCCCAGGCCTCTGCCTAAGCAAAGGACCTGATCTCACAGACAATGTACGGGGTGGGAGCCAAATGAGATGGTGAATGACTCCGTTTATTATTTCAGCAAGCAGCACATTTATACCTTTAGTGACGTAGGTACACTCTTTGGTTACGTGGGTGAAGGACAGGTAAAACTATACACCTGGGGACTAGGACCGCCCTGACTCTGCCTACTCTCCTCCCCTTCTCTTCCTGCACTACCCAAAGCTCCCTGTGGGCAGGCAGTCCAGCCAAAGACCGGAAACTCCACTTGGTCAGGCAGCCGGAAGTTCCAATTTTGAGACTGCTCTGCCAGAGAGCCAGAAGTTCCACGGTGGTCAGGCAGGTCCGACCTGGAATCACTAGGGAGGCAACAAAGGTGAGACCCCTCCTCCTGGCTACACCCCCATCCCAAAGCCCTGAGTCTATCTCAGCAGGCCCCTGGGCCTGGAGGTCCGAGGAGGACAGGGCTCAGCTCTAACTTGGCCCGTAACATATGTGTGTGTATATATATCTGTGTGTGTGTGTGTGTGTGTGTGTGTGTATACTATTTATAGCCATATAAAAGTGCCCTCAAATAACTGTTGATTAAATGACTTTAAAATAAAATAACTCTAAAGTTCTTTCCTACTCATAATTTTGGAGAAGTTGACCACAAAAAACCCAAAAAACAAAATGACAGCTGGAAGGAACGAATGATAAAAAGGCATGCTGTTCTACCTTTTGTTGGTAGAAATGTAAATTGGTAAAGCAGTTCTGAAAAACAGTTTGGAAATATGAACAAAAGTTACTAAACTTGATATCTTTTGTCTCAGTAATGTCGAATCTAGGTCTGTATGCAAAAATGATATAGAAAATGTCATATATTTATAAAATATTTATAGCAGTATTTTTGTAGTGCCCAAGACTAGAAACTTATTGCTCATAAATTGGAGAATCTCTGAATAAATTAGTGGAAGTGAATGTAATGAAATACCATGTAAGAAATGATAAAAGAGACTATTTCAGAGCAATGTAGGAAAACGTATTTGAATCAGTAAGTAAAATGAGCAGAACCTGAAGAATAATTTATATAACAATAAAATTGTAAAAATAAAACAAAATCTGAAAGACTCAAGAACTCTTCAATGATTACTAATGATTCTAGAGCACTATGGTCAAGAATGCTACCCATCACCTGGCAAAGATATGCATGACTAAATATGCAGAATGAAACACACAATTTTGGACATGACCATTATGGGGAATGGTCTTCCTTGATTTGGTATTCTTCTAAAAACTTTGTTTTTCCTTCTCTTTCTTGCCCCTTCTACCTCCCTAGAGATTGGGCGGAGGGCAGAGAAGGGAGCAAAAAATAAATGATAATCAAACAAAATAAATTTTGTTCTAAACATATATAAATATATGTGTGTACATATTATGTATATATAAATATAAAAATATATAGGTGAAATGCAAACATACATTGTATATAAACATATACATGATTACATGATTAGCTCTCATTTTTTGTCTTGCTTTTATTTATATTCTTACAGCTTAGCACATTTCCTAGAGTATAATAAGCATGTAATAAATTCTCCTTGGCTTTACCATTTTCAACCATCAGAAAAGGCGTGTTACAACAATCTTCTAATGGCTGCTGAAGGGGTGTAAGGCCCACCAGCAACTAGCACACAGAAAGTTGCCAACACAGGTTCTTTTGATCTGCTTTCCAAAGGAATGCAATGTTAAGGGGTTAACAATCTTAGTTTAAATCAGCATACAAATATCATTCACTTAGTTCAGGAGAAAAAGCCAGCACCCTGAACTTCAGAGCAAATACAAACAAATTACAAATATCAACAGACAGACCTTGTCTGATTCAAATGTCAATGCATAGTTACCAGAGTTTAAAAAAGTCTGAATATCCAGGTTTACAAGCTGGAAGGCCCTTAACTACAGCTGCCCAGAGTCTCCACTTCAACATGCCTCCAAGAGTGAAAACCCTAAGCAAAAAGCTCTGTGTTCTCTTATTATGCACTTTTTAGCTGTCATCAAATGTCAAATGAGCAACCAGAACTTAAGCTCTTACTATTGGATCTCATCTTAGCAACTCCCCTAAGGAACCTGGGGGCTTCACACTTAGCACCTAGCAGCTAGGGGATTTGGGCCTACTTGGGAGTGAAGATATAATTAGACCTCCCTTCATTGGCCCCACCTGGAGCCCCACCTTAATTACCAATGCATGGGAATACGTGGGAAATAAGAGGAAGGAGTTTTGTTTAGCTTTTCAGTTCCTTAACTGAAATATTGGATTTCAGATAGTCAACTTGGATGAAAGGAAACATTTGACTATATTCTTCTTCTTTTTGTTCTGTTATTTGTAAATCTTATTTAAATTATACTTTTCACTAAATTCCAATTTAAACCTCACCCTCCTTCCAATCATCAAAATTTCAGTTTTAACATACTTAATTACAATGAATGGAATAAATATTTACTGAAGCATTGAGTATACAAATATTTTGTTTTTAATAATACACACTAAAAAAATCCTCCTCCCTCAAGAAGCTTAAATTGTGGAATGGGGGTTGGCATATACATAAGAATAATATAAAGTAAGTCTTTGTGGAGAGAACCAGACAAATAACTCTGTTAAAACTTAAGAAGGAGGGGGGGGGCTGAGCCAAGATGGCGGCTGGTAAGCAGGAACTAGTATGAGCTCGGTACCGAGTCCCTCCAAAAACGTATAAAAAATGGCTCTGAACCAATTCTAGAACGGCAGAACCCACAAAACAGCAGAGGGAAGCAGGGCTCCATCCCAGGACAGCGTTCCCGGTTCCTCTTCCAGCCCCGGGGGCAGCGGAGGTGGGGCAGGTACAGCTGTTGTTACTTCCGGCTCCAGGCCCACCTGGTGGGAGGAATTGAGTGGCGGATCAGAACAGGAGTGCAGGGCCTGCTGAAGATCTAAGCCCAGTCCGGGTTGGGGGTTGGGTAAGGAGCAGTGCTGGTGTGGCAGAGCTGGCACCTCCCCCTCAAACATGGAACATAGAACTCTCTAGTCTACAAGCAGTCATACCCCACTGAAAAACTCAAAGGTCAAGTTAGTTGGCTGGGAATATGGCCAGGCAGCGAAAACGCACTGAGATTCAGTCTCAGACTTTGCATTCTTTCTTTGCTGACAAAGAAGACCAAAACATACAGCCTAAAGAAGTGAATAAAGTGCAAAAGCCTACACCAACAGCCTCCAAGAAAAACATGAACTGGTCCCAGGCCATGGAAGAGCTCAAAAAGGATTTGGAAAAGCAAGTTAGAGAAGTAGAGGAAAAATTGGGAAGAGAAATGAGAAGGATGTGAGAAAACCATGAAAAACAAGTCAATGACTTGCTAAAGGAGACCCCAAAAAATACCAAAAAATACACGGAAGAAAACAACACCTTAAAAAACAGACTAACTCAAATGGCAAAAGAGCTCCAAAAAGCCAATGAGGAGAAGAATGCCTTGAAAGGCAGAATTAGCCAAATGGAAAAGGAGATCCAAAAGACCACTGAAGAAAATACTACTTTAAAAATTAGATTGGAGCAAGTGGAAGCTAGTGAATTTATGAGAAATCAAGATATTATAAAACAGAACCAAAGGAATGAAAAAATGGAAGACATTGTGAAATATCTCCTTGGAAAAACCACTGACCTGGAAAATAGATCCAGGAGAGATAATTTTAAAATTGTTGGACTACCTGAAAGCCATGATCAAAAAAAGACCCTAGATATCATCTTTCAAGAAATTATCAAGGAGAACTGCCCTGATATTCTAGAGCCACAGGGCAAAATAGAAATTGAAAGAATCCATCGATCACCTCCTCAAGTAGATCCCAAAAAGAAATCTCCCAGGAATATTGTAGCCAAATTCCAGAGCTCCCAGATCAAGGAGAAAATACTGCAAGCAGCCAGAAAGAAACAATTTGAGTATTGTGGAAACCCAATCAGAATAACCCAACATCTGGCAGCTTCTACATTAAGAGATCGAAGGGCTTGGAATACGATATTCTGGAGGTCAATGGAGCTAGGATTAAAACCTAGAATCACCTACCCAGCAAAACTGAGCATCATGCTCCAAGGCAAAATATGGATTTTCAATAAAATAGAGGACTTTCAAGCTTTCTCAGTGAAAAGACCAGAACTGAATAGAAAATTTGACTTTCAAACACAAGAATCAAGAGAAGCATGTAAAGGTAATCAAGAAAAAGAACAAGAAAAAGAAATTGCAAGGGACTTACTAAAGGTGAACTGTTTTGTTGACATTCCTACATGGAAATATGATGTGTATGATTCATGAGACTTCAGTATTAGGGTAGCTGAAGGGAATATGCATACATATATGTTTATGTATATATATATGGTTGAATGTGTGTGTATGTTTATATCTATGTGTGTATGTGTGTGTATATATATATATGTGTATATATATATATATATATATATATATATATATATATATATATAGAGAGAGAGAGAGAGAGAGAGAGAGAGAGAGAGAGAATGAGAGAGAGAGAGAGAGAGAGAGAGGGAGAGAGAGGGAGAGGGAAGAGAGCAGACACAGGGTGAGTTGAAGATGAAGGGAAGATATCCAAAAGAAATAAAATCCAATTAAGGGATGAGAGAGGAACATACTGAGAGAGGGAGATAAGGAGAGATAGAATGGGATGGATTATCTCCCATAAAGGTGGCAAGAGGAAGCAGTTCTGTGGGAGGAGGGGAGAGGGTGGATGAGGGGGGATTGAGTGAACATTGCTCCCATCAGATTTGGCCTAAGGAGGGAATACCATACATACCCAATTGGGAATCTTACCCCACAGGAAAGAAGAGGGAAGAAGATAAAAAAAATGGGGGGGATGATGGAGGGGAGGGCAGATGGGGGTGGAGGTAGTCAAAAACAAACACTTTTGAAAGGGGACAGGGTCAAGGGAGAAAATTGAATAAAGGGGATGGGTTGGGAAGGAGCAAAATATAGTTAGCCTTTCACAACATGAGTATTGTGGAAGGGTTATACATAATGATACACATGTGGCCTATGTTGAATTGCTTGACTTCTTAGGGAGGATGGGTGGGAAGGGAAGAGGGGAGAGAATTTGGAACTCAAAGTTTAAAATCAGATGTTCAAAAACAACAAAAAAAGGTTTTTGCATGCAACAAGAAAATAAGATACACAGTCAATGGGGCATAAAAATTTATCTTGCTCTACAAAAAAGGAAGGGAAAAGGGGATGGGAGGGGAGTGGGGTGACAGAGGGGAGCGCTGACTGGGAAACAGGGCAACCAGAATATATGCCATGTTGGAGTGGCGGGGAGGGTAGAAATGGGGAGAAAATTGATAATCCAAACTCTTGTGAAAATCAATGCTGAAAACTAAATATGTTAAATAAATTTAAAAAAAATGTTAAAGTAAATGAAAAACAAACAAAAAAAAACTTAAGAAGGGAGAGCATTGGGAAGCTTTGTATGGAGATGTAATTAAGGAAGCATTCAGTGAAGAAGTGCAGAAATTAAGGCATGCCTTAAAAGAAGATATGTATTTTGAAAGGCAGATCTTGAGGGTCTAAGGAATGGAAAATATGTATATATATAGCTGATATAAAAAGTCATATGGTTAGTAAGAAAACAGTACTATAGAGTGGAAAGCTAACTGTTTTGGGAGGCAAAATTTATCATTTTCATTCCCAACTAACTACCAGTGTAACCTTTGGCAAGTCACTTAATTGTCAGCCTTAGCTTCCTCATCTGTTACACTAAATGACTATATGATTGCTTCCAGCTCTATATTTGTGACTCTGAGAGCAGTAGAAGTAGTTTTTGAACCCAGACCTGCTGACCCCAAATCTAACAACCTTTCCATTACATCATACAACAGAATAATTAAAATTACAATAATTGTAATTTTTCTTTGTATTTTATTTTACTTCCTCCTCTTCCTCTTCCTCCTCCTCCTCTTCTTGTTCTTGTTCTTGTTCTCATTCTTCTTGTTGTTCTTGTTCTTCTTGTTCTTCTTGTTCTTGTTCTTGTTCTTTTTCTTCTTCTTCTTCTCCTTCTTCTTCTGACACTGAGGCAGACAGAGATTAGTTGAGTTCTCCAGGGTCAGACAGCTGTTGAATGTCTGAGGCCAAATTTTAAATCAGATCTTCCTCAGTCCAGTTCGATTGCTGTATCTACAGGAACCACCATCCGGATGTCAAGAGTGGAGAATATTTGTGGAACTGTCCAGGTTTTTTTGAATATAGACTGTATCATGATGATGAATGTGAAACGAAGCTGGAAAAGTATTTTAGATCTGAATGAAAAGGGCGTTAAAAGCTCAGCTAATTAAATTTTATTTTATCTTTGATAATAAGGAGTATTCATTTAAGGTATTTTTAGCAGGGTAATGATGTGACAAGACTTATGTATTTGGCTTATTATTTTGGCTGCCCAAGGAAAGACGTATTAGGGACAAAAGATCCCTACATGCAGAGAGTCTAGTAAAGTCAATGGATGATGAATGCCTAAACTAGGATTGTGGTAATATGAGGGGACAAAAAGGGAAACATGACTTATACATTAAGTAAAATTAACAGAACTTAGTCACTGATTACATGTTCAGGAGGGGCAAGGAGGTTTGATGAGAATGAAATAAAAATAAGGTATATCATCTAAGTATTAGTTTGAGATAGATTGTAATGCCATTAACTAAAGTAGCTATGTTGGATTGGGGAGGAAGTAACATACTTCTTTCTCTTTCTGTACCTCCTCAAAGATATATGAAACTGGTGAAGTGAGTAGAGCACTAGCCCTGCAGTCAGGAGGACCTCAGTTCAAATCCAGCCTCAGACACTTGACGCACTTACTAACTGTGTGAACTTGGGCAAGTCACTTAACCCCAATTGTCTCCCCCCCCCCCAAAGATATATGAAACTTCGAATTTTTTGAGCAGTATTTGGAAAGTCAAGTCAGTCAATAAACACATTTATTAAGTGATTGCTATGTTGTAAGCATCATACTAAGTGCTGGGAATACAAAAAAAGGGAAAACAAAAAAAAGTTCTCATGTTTCAGGAGACTATATTCTAATAGTGAAGATATACTGTAAATTACTAATTAGGGATACGTGTAAAGAGTAAATGGAAGATAATTCAAGAGGAGAAACAATTGAATCTGGGGCAACTAGGAAAAAATATTTATTGCACAAGGTGTGATTTGGTCTCAATTTTGAAGAAAAGCAAGGAAATTAAGAGACAGACCTAAATAGCTAGAACATTCCAGGGATTGGAAATAGCCAATGTAAAGGTATTTGGATGGGAGATAGATCATCATGTTTGAAGATCTTCGAATAGCCATGGAGTATAGCTGAGCAGAAAGAATAGCTAAGTCATTCAGAGCTGATCATCTTACAATATTGCTGTTACTCTGTACACAGTACATTTCACTTTACATCAACCCATGCAAGTTGTTCCAGGTTTTTTCTGAGAGTATGCTGCTCTTCCTTTCCTATAGTATAATAGCATTCCATCATAATCACATGCCACATTTTTTAGCCATTCCCCAATTGGTGGAAATCCCCTTAATTTCTAATTCTTTGCATCCCCCTCCCCCAGAAAAGAGATCCTATAACTATTTTTGTATATATAGGTTTTTTGGCTTTTTACATCTCTTTTGAGATATGGAGCCAGTAGTGGTATTGGTAGGTCAAAGGGTATGCATGATTTTATAGCCTGTTGGGCATAGTTCCAAATTGCTTTCTATATAGAACATCAAAGATTTCTTAAGAATGATGATTTTGTAATTCAGTTGTGGAATGATCAATGATGGTAAACATTGGCAAACTCTATGAAAGATTGCCTTACAGGAGAAACTGAGTTAGAAGAAATTGCATATTTATGCAAGATTTTGCCACTTCTCCAGAAATTATTTAAAAAAAACCCCACTCCCTCCCCACCAAGTTTTCCATACCCTTGCACTAGTCAAAGCAAATTTAAATAACAAAGAAACAAAAACAAACAACTAAACCAAAACAGAATGAGAATCACAAACTTTGAAGAATCAAAGGATAAAGAGAACATTGCCAATATATATAGATATGTACATACAAACACACACACACACACACAACTGCACACACCCACACATTTTAAGTCATAGGGAGAGATAACTATGAGTTAATGTTCCGAGGAAAATGCATTTGGGCACGAGGTATAGTACAGATGACAATCTTTCCTAGGTGCAGTCACATTGGGACAGGGAGTTTCCCCATCCCTCAAAAAATTTATCTCATTATCCTGAGATACACCTGATTATATCTAACCAAATCCCCAGTTGGAAATAACATGAGACAGAAAAATAAAAGAAATTGATAGACACTAAGGGCATAAAAAAATTATTATGACCCCTGCTAACATTTTGGTGACTTCAGGGAAAGTCTTAGTCATCCCACTCTAATTATAACTTTAGCCATAGGTATCTAATATGTACAAATAACGTGAAAATATCAGCAGCAATGGTGGGCCTTCAAATTTCTGAAGTTGTCAAAAAAGGTAACACTTTTTTCATGCTCAATATTTCACATGCAAGGTGATAAATTATTTTTCTGTTTCCAGGTGTCATTATAAATATACCTTTTATTAATTCATTTAATAATCCAAATAAATGAAAATGTCTTGCCAAGAGATATTTGGAAATTACAACAGGAGTAAACAATTATTATATAAATAGGGTTATTCAACATGTATAAGTAGAACCCTACATATCACATGAATAATATCACATGAATAATAAAATAGGCAACACAAATTGATTTATTGAGATAAACCATCAACTCATGAAAGACCACCTTATCTAATCATCTCAATAGATTTTTTGCTGAATTTTGTACTGCTTTTCATGGAATTTTCAATGTAGTTGTCTTAAATAGATAATTAAATGAGATTTAATTTTATGAGTTTTTTTTCAATACAGATTAACAGCTATTGTGAAATTCATGACCTTAAAAAATTATTGAGTCATCAGAAGTTTAAATGATTTGTCCAGGACGTCATAGCCAGTTTGAATCAGAGGAAGGGCTTTAATCTCATTTTCCTGGCTCTGATATCCACTGTTGCTACAATTTTACCATGTTGCCTCACTATTATAAATATAAATTCAAACATTATATTTTGTTAAATTGTGTCCTGATTTTTTAGTGTCAGAAATCAATTCATATATATGCATTTATTAAGTGCCTATTTATCCTAAATTATTGTGCTAGGCATTGGGATTGATACAATGTTCTTTTTTTTTTACAGGGAGGAAAGCAGGGTAATTGGGGTTAAGTGACTTGCCCAAGGTCACATAGCTAGTAAATGTATCAAGTGTCTGAGGCCAGATTTGAACTCAGGTACTCTTGACTCCAGGGCTGGTGCTGTACTCACTGTGCCAACTAGCTGCCCTGAAACAAAATTCAAAGAATGCTAGCCTATACCTTATGACATTGGCAGCATAGTGGGGGCTTAAGGCAAGTATACAGATGACGAAATTAGGCAATAAAAATTAAGAAATGCAAGATCCTGTGGGAGATCTCAAGGGAAAACGGTCTTTAAAAATAGGAGAGAAAAGCGTCAATTTTGTGCAAGAGTTCAAATTCATGTTGAGCTTTAAATGACTGATACTGATTTTACAGGCTATTGGAAGAACATTCTAGGTAATGTCTAGAGAGATATATATCTAGGTAAGTCTAGGACATATAGATAATAGTGCGAACAATGTGTCAAAGGCTGAAGAAAACAGGATACATATGGAATATAGAAAATAGTTATATTGTGGTCATTGTGGATGTAAGAAATAGTTGCTGCTTGAGTTTAAGGTAATCTCACACTAAATGAATATTATAAACAATATGTTGATATGAGGAATTTGGATGCTCCATCACACACATATATAACATACACAAATACTCTAATTAAAAATTAGAGGAATGCCTAGACTTGAGACTTTCCTATCACTAAAATGAATATTCCTCAATGGGTGTGTGTGAACACATAGCAATTTTGAGAACTGAATATTCACAATTATGCTTAAATATTTCTTGAGGAAAAAAATTCCCAGAAGTTTTAACATGACTTATAAGAGAAGATTTTCTTTTTAATAATCAATAAATTTCATTTCATGACTCTTATATTGGATAAAATAATGGGGAAATTGAGAAATGCTGGAGGCTAGGTGGAAAAATTGGGATATTAATACACTGTTGGTGGAACTTTGAACTGATTCAACCATTTTGTAGAGTAATCTGTAATTATGCCAAAGAATTATAAAGCTGTATAAACTTTCACCCAGCAATACCAGTATTAGGGCTGTTTCCCAAAATAATCAGTCAAAAAGTAAAAGAACTTATATGTTCTAAAACATTTATAGCATAACTGTTCATGGTGACATAGAAATTGAATTTGACAGTATGTTCATCAATTTGGGAATGTCTAAACAAGTTCTGGTATGTTATTGTGATGGGATATTATTGCAGTATAAGAAATGGTGAGCTGTTTGATTTTAGGGGAAAAAAAAAACATGGGAAGACTTGCATGAAGTAATTAAAAGTTAAGTGAGCAGAACCAAGAAAATGCTATGTACAGTAGCAACAATATTTGTTGAATTTTTCTGCTTTTTAAATCCATTTTCAGAATAATTAATTTATTTATAGTTTCTGATATTAACTTCTATAAGATTTTGATTTCTAAATTTTCTCCCCCTTTCTTCCCTCCCCATTTCTGAAGACAGCATGGAATATGGTAAAGGCTCTACATATACATTCATATTAAACATATTTTCACAGTAGTCTTGTTGTAAAGACCAATTAGAACCAATGGGAGGGGAAAGAAGAAGTGAGAGAGAGAGGCAGAGGGAGAGGGAGAGAGAGCAAATAGTGTGCTTCCATCTGCATTCAGACTCTATAGTTTTTTTCTGGATATAGACAGAATTTTTAATCATGAGTCTTTGGGAACTGTCTTAGATCCTTGCATTGCTGAGAAGAGCTAAATCTATCAAAGTTAGTTATTTCACAAAGTTGCTTTACTGTACACAATGTTCTCCTCACTTTACTCAGCATAAGTTTATGTGAGACTTTCTAGATTTTTCTGAAGTCTGCCTACTCATCATTACTTATGGAACAATAGTACGCCATTACATTCATATACCTTAACTTGTTTAACCATTCCCCAATTGAGGGACATCCCCTCAATTTCCAATCCTTGGCCACCCCAGAAAGTGCTGCTATAAATATATTTGTACATTTGAATCCTTTTACCATTTTTATGATCTCTTTGGGGTACAGATCTGGAAGTGGTATTGCTAGGTCACAGTTTTATAGCCCTTTCAGCATACTTCCAAATTATTCTTCAGAATGAATGGATCAGTTCACAACTCCACCAACAATTTTTCCACATCTTCTCCAGCATTTATGATTTACCTTTTCTGTCATAATAGCTAGTCTGGTAGTTGTGATGTGGTACCTCAGAGTTATTTTGATTTGATTTCTCTAACCAATAGTGATTTAGAACTTTTTTTTCATATGACTAGAGATAGCTTAATTTCTTCAAATGAAAACTGCCTGTTAATTTCCTTTGACAATTTATCAATTGAGGAATAATGTGTATTCTTATAAATTTTGTTTCAGTTCTCTATACATTTTAGAAATGAGGCCTTTATCAGAGACACTGGTTATAAAAATGGTTCCCCAGATTTCTGCTTTCCTTCTAATCTCACTTGCATTGGCTTTCTTTGTTCAAAAACTTTTTAGTTTAGGAAGAGCCAAGATGGCCACATGAAAACAGTATCTTACTGGAGCTCTCACACAAGGTCTGTCAGATTCCTATAAAAAAAAAGGGAATTTGAGTAGATTTGAGAGAGTTAGAAACCACGAGCAGTCTGAGTGGGGCAAATTTCCAAGCCGGGAGAGTCTGAAAGGCCAAAGGCACGAATCTGTAGGCTCAGAGAGTGCTCAGCGTGCTGAGCTGCTCCAGACCAAAGTGGAAGCGGTCAGCAGGGAAACCCACGTGGAAGACAGCCTGGGAGAAAGCTGGGGGCCCGAAACTGGTGGAGAGCCCCAGGCCTCCCAACACAGGATGGCAGTCTGTGGAAGCGACGAGAGGCAACGCAATGCCACTGGCCATGAAATACCAACTCCTGAGACTTACAGCCCAAATGTATGAAACAGGGCTTCTTGAACTTCTGAGAGACATAATGGCCAGTTAAACGGCTCTAATCCCTCCCCCTCCTCAGGCAGAGAATTCCTCAGAAAAAAAAAAATAAAGAATACTGGAACAGAGGAGAGAGAAATGGGGCTTCAGTGGCCAAATAGTAGAAGTTCATTAGTCCCAGAGGGGCAGAGCCAGCAGGGGTTAACAACGGGAGCCCAGACATACTCTTCCTCCCCCAGGGGCAGTGCCAGACATCAGCTCAAACAATAAAGAGCTGAGACTATTGCTGAAGAGCAACAATAGTGCTGGAGAGCACTCATAGGGAAAGAGATATCAGGGAGCCAGACCCCTCTCACACATCTCAGGAAACTGAAGGCTATAATTTACAAAGACAACAACTAGACTCACAATCCCCAGAATAAGAAAGGTGGGACTGAGAGTCCTGAGCCCTAAAGGCATAAATTTGTTGTATAGCCAGGAAAAGACTAACCAACATGATGAAGAACACAAAAAAACCAAGGACCATAGATTCTTTTTATGGAGACAGGCATGATCAAAATACCAATTTGGAAGAGGTCAGCGAGGACACTATAGATACATCTGATACCTCAAAAGATAATGTGAACTAGTCTCTAATCTCACTCCAGCCCAAAAAGCATTGCTGGAAGAGCTAAAGGCGGATTTTAAAAACCAAATTAGGGAGGTAAAAGAAAACATGGAAACAATGGAAAAGTCCCTAAAGAATAAGATTGGCGAAACAGCCAAGGAGATTCAGAATCTAAATAGAGAAAATGACACCCTGAGAGGCAAAATCAACCAATTGGAAAAGGAGACTCAAAAGCAAAATGAAAACACTAACTCATTAAAAATTACAGTTGAGGAAGTGGAAGCTAATGAATCTATGAGGCACCAAGAAGTAGTAAAACAAAATGTAAAGAATGAAAAAAATAGAAAAAAAATGTGAAATATCTGATTGGAAAAACAACTGACCTGGAAAATAGATACAGGAGAGACAATTTGAGAGTTATTGGTCTTCCGGAAATCCACGGTGAAAAAAAGAGCCTTGACAGTGTCTTCAAAGAAATTATCAAAGACAACTGCCCAGAGGTCCTAGAACCAGAAGGCAAAATAGTCATTGAAAAAATTCACCAATCACCCCCTGAAAGAGATCCCAAACTGAAAATACCAAGAAATATTATAGCCAAATTTCAGAACTACAAAGTCAAGGAGAAAATACTTCAAGCAGCCAAAAAGAAACAATTCAAATATTGTGGAACTACAGTCAGGATCACGCAGGATCTCTCAGCTGCCACATTAAAAGACAAGAGAAATTAGAATATGATATTCCAAAGGGCAAAGGAGCTGGGACTACAACCAAGGATCAACTACCCAGCAAAACTAATCATAATTTTTCAGGTAAGGAGATGGACATTCAATGAAATAAGGGAATTCCAGACCTTCCTGATGAAAAGGCCAGAACTCAATGGAAAATTTGATCTCCAAATACAAAACTCAAGAGAGACATAAAAAGGTAACCAGGGGAAAAACTCCCACAAACCTTATTAATCAATAAGGGAAATTATTTGCATCTTTATATAGGATTACATCATCTTATGTATGTTTTTATATATATACATATATATGTCAGTCTTGAGAATAGTACATGAATTATGACACTTGGAAGGGATACACATAGATTGTGAGTGTTTGTATAAATTAACTGATGTAAGGACAAAAAAAAACATAAGTAAGTGATGGAAAGGGAGGGCTATGAGAGAAGAGGTAAGGAGGTAGTAGAAAAGGGTAAACGACACCAAATGAAGAGGCAGGAAAACATATTACAGTAGAAGGAAAGAAGGGAGGGAGAACATCAGTATTTGAGCTTTACTGTCACCTGATCTGGTTCAAGAAGGGAATAACATACCCTCATAAGTTTAGAAATCTAACTTCTCCTACGGGAAGTAGGAGGGGAAGGGGAGAAAAAGGGAGGGGTGTTTTCAGAAGGGAGGGGAGAAGTAGCAAGTGGGAACTGGTAAGATAAGGGAGGCGAATAAAGAGGGAGGGTAAACTGAGGAAGGCAGTGGTCAAAAGCAAAACTTTGTTGAGGAGGGGAAGGGGAAAGGGAGAAATAAAAGCATAAACAAGGGGAAATAGGATGGAGAAAAAGACACAGAAATCATAACTGTGAACGTGAAAGGGATGAACTCTCCCGTAAAACAGAAGCAGATAGCAGAAAGGATTAAAAACCATAATCCTACAATATGCTGTCTACAAGAAACACATTTGAAACAGGGGGATACACACAGGGTAAAGGTAAAAGGCTGGAGTGAAATATATTGTTCCTCAGCTAAAGTAAAAAAAAAAAAAACCAGGTTTAGCAATCTTAATCTCAGACAAAACAAAAGTAAAGATAGATTTAATTAAAAGAAATAAGGAAGGAAATTATATCCTGCTAAAAGGCACCATAAACAATGAAGCAATATCACTGTTTAACATATATGCACCAAGTGGTATGGCATACACATTCTTAGAGAAAAGGTTAAGGGAGTTACAGGAAGAAATAGACAGCAAAACCATAATATTGGGATACCTCAACCTCCCCCTTTCTGAACTTGACAAATCTAACCTCAAAATAAATAAGAAAGAAGTGAAGGAGGTAAAGAGAATTTTATTTTATTTTATTTTTTTTAAATAAATTTCTTTATTTACTTTTAGTTTACCACACACGGCTCCACATAGTCTTGAGTTCCAGCTTTTCTCCCCTCCCTCCTCCCTCCCTCCCCAAGACGGCATGAAGTCCCATATAACTGTCATGTATAACTTCGTATTGAATTAATTTATGCACTAGTCAAGTCGTGGAGAAGAACCTTGACCAATGGAATGAATCACAAGAAAGAAGAAACAGAACCAAAAAAAAAAAAAAAAAAAAAACAAAACAAAAGAGAAGCAGAAAAGGCGAGCATGTAGTGTGCCTCGGTCTGTATTCAAACTTTGCAGTTCTTTGTCTCGATGAAGATAGTATTCTCCATCGTGAGTCCCCTGGAGTTGTCCTTGTCCCTTAGGTTGCTGAGAAAAGCGCAGTATGTCAGGGTTGGTCCTCATGGAATCCATATATCTGTGGCTGTGCACAACGCTCTCCTGGCTCTGCTCCGCTCACTCAGCATTATGTCGTGTAGGTTTTTCCAGGTTGTTATGAAGTCTGCATCATCCCCATTTCTTATGGCACAATAGCATTCCATCACCTTCACATACCACAGTTTGTTCAGCCATTCCCCAATTGATGGGCATCCCTTTGATTTCCAATTCTTGGCTACCACAAAGAGAGCTGCTATAAATATTCTTGTACATATGGGTCCTTTTCCCGCTTGTGTGATTTCTTTGGGATACAACCCTAGAAGTGGTATTACTGGGTCAAAGGGTATGAACATTTCCATAGCCCCTTGGGCATAGTTCCAAACCACCCTCCAAAATGGCTGGATCAGCTCAGAACTCCACCAGCAATGTAACAATGTTCCAATTTCCCCACATCCTTTCCAGCATTTATCCTTCTCCTGATTTGTTATTTTAGCCAATCTGACAGGAGAGATGTGGTATCTAAGAGTTGTTTTGATTTGCATTTCTCTAATCAGCAGCGATCCAGAGCATTTTTCCATATGTCTGTAGATAGCATTAATTTCTTCCTCTGAAAACTGCCTGTTCATATCCTTTGACCATTTCTCAAATGGGGAATGGCTTGTATTCCTATACATTTGGCTAAGCTCCCTGTATATTTTAGAGATGAGGCCTTTATCAGAGATACTAGTTGTAAAGATTTTCTCCCAATTTTCTGCTTCCCTCCTAATTCTTGTTGCATTGGCTTTTTTTGTACA
The DNA here is from genome assembly GCF_011100635.1 of Trichosurus vulpecula. NCBI lineage: Eukaryota > Metazoa > Chordata > Mammalia > Diprotodontia > Phalangeridae > Trichosurus > Trichosurus vulpecula. The sequence goes on along the minus strand of NC_050573.1, from coordinate 318,877,625 downwards.
AAAACATTTCAATTTGACATAATCAAAATTATCCATTTTGCATTTTGTAATGCTCTCTATCTCTTGTTGGGTCATGAATTCTTTACTTTTCCACAAATCTGATAAGTAAACTATTCCTTGCTTTCCCAAATTACTTAGAGTATCAACTTTTACTCCTAAATCATGAACCCATTTTGACTTTATTTTGGTAGATGGTGTAAGATATTGGTCTATGCCCAGTTTTTACCCTACCATTTTCCAATTTTCCCAACAGTTTTTGTGAAATAGTGAATTATTAGCCCAGAAACTGGCCTGTTTGGGTTTATCAAAGAGTAGATTGCTAAACTTGTTGATTTCACCTACTTGTGTACCTATCCTATTCCACTGATCCACACCCCTGTTTCTTAACCAGTACCAGGCAGTTTTGATGACTGCTGCTGTGTAGTACAGTTTAATATCTGGTGTGGCTAAACCACCATCTCTAGCATGTCTTTTCATTAATATCCTAGATACTCTAGACCTCTTGTTTTTCCAAATGAATTTTTGTTATTATTTTGTCCAGCTCAGTAAAAAAATTTTTTGGTAGTTCGATTGGTATGGCACTGAATAGATAGATTAATTTAGGTAGAATTGTCATTTTTATTATATTAGCTTGGCCTAACCATGAGCAACTGATATTTCTCCATTTATTTAGATCTGATTTTATTCGCATGAAAAGTGTTTCATAGTTATGTTCATATAGGCCCTGGGTTTGTCTTGGCAAATGGACTCCCAAATATTTTATAGTGCCTTCAGTAACTTTGAATGGAATTTCTCTTTCTATCTCTTGCTGTTGGGCTTTGTCAGTAATGTATAGGAATGCTGAGGATTTATGTGGGTTTATTTTATATCCTGCAACTTTGCTAAAGTTGTTTATTATTTCAAGTAGTTTTTTACTTGATTCTCTAGGATTCTCTAGATAAATCATCATATCATCTGCAAAAAGTGATAATTTAGTTTCTTCTTTTCCTATTCTAATTCCTTCAATTTCTTTTTCTTCTCTTATTGCTACAGCTAATGTTTCTAGTACCAAATTGAATAATAGGGATGATAATGGACATCCTTGTTTCACCCCTGATCTTATTGGGAATGCATCTAGTTTATCCCCATTACAAATAATGCTTGTTGATGGTTTTAGGTAGATGCTATTTATAATTTTGAGGAAGGTTCCACTTATTCCTATGCTTTCTAGTGTTTTTAATAGGAATGGGTGTTGTACTTTATCAAAGGCTTTTTCTGCGTCTATTGAGATGATCATATGGTTTCTGCTAGTTTTGTTGTTGATATGGTCAATTATGCTAATAGTTTTCCTAATATTGAACCAGCCTTGCATTCCTGGAATAAATCCTACCTGGTCATAGTGTATTATTCTCGTAATGAGTTGCTGCAATCTTTTTGCTAATATTTTATTTAAAATTTTTGCATCAATATTCATTAAAGAAATTGGTCTATAATTTTCTTTCTCTGTTTTAACTCTACCTGGTTTGGGTATTAGTACCATATTTGTGTCATAAAAAGAATTTGGTAGGACTCCTTCTTCACCTATTTTCCCAAATAGTCTACAAAGTATTGGAATTAGTTGTTCTTTAAATGTTTGATAGAATTCACATGTAAAACCATCTGGCCCTGGAGATTTTTTTCCTAGGGAGTTCGTTGATGGCCTGCTCAATTTCTTTTTCTGATATGGGGTCATTAAGAAATTTCACTTCCTTCTCTGTTAGGCTGGGCAGTTTATGTTTTTGTAGATATTCATCCATATCTCTAAGGTTGTCAAATTTATGGGCATACAGTTGGGCAAAATAATTCCTAATTATTGTTTTGATTTCCTCTTCATTAGAGGTGACCTCACCCTTTTCATTTTTGATACTGGTAATTTGATTTTCTTCTTTCTTTTTTTTAATCAAATTGGCCAAAGGTTTGTCAATTTTATTGGTTTTTTCATAAAACCAGCTCTTTGTTTTATTTATTAATTCAATAGTTTTCTTGGTTTCAATTTTATTAATCTCTCCTTTGATTTTCAGTATTTCTAATTTGGTATTTAATTGGGGGTTTTCAATTTGCTCTTTTTCTAGCTTTTTCAGCTGTATGCCCAGATCATTGATATCCTCTTTCCCTATTTTATTCATGTAGGCATTTAGAGATATAAAACTTCCCCTAAGAACTGCTTTTGCTGCATCCCATAAGTTTTGGTATGTTGTTTCATTATTGTCATTCTCTTGAATGAAATTATTAATTGTTTCTCTGATTTGATCTTTGGCCCACTCACTCTTTAGAATTAAATTATTTAGTTTCCAGTTAGTTTTTAGCTTATTTTTCCATGGTACTTTATTAAAAATGATTCTTATTGCATCATGATCTGAAAAGGATGCATTGACTACTTCTGCTTTTCTGCACTGGATTGTGAGGTTTTTATGCCCTAGTACATGGTCAATTTTTGAGTATGTGCCATGTACTTTTGAGAAGAAAGTATATTCCTTTTTATCCCCATTCAGTTTTCTCCAAAGGTCTATCATATGTGCCTTTTCTAAAATTCTGTTTACCTCCTTAACTATTTTCTTATTTATTTTGAGGTTAGATTTATGAAGTTCAGAAAGGGAGAGGTTGAGGTCTCCCAATATTATAGTTTTGCTTTCTATTTCTTCTTGTAACTCCCTTAACCTCTCCTGTAAGAAATTGTATGCCTTACCACTTGGTGCATATATTTTAAGCAATGGTATTGCTTCATTGTTTATGGTGCCTTTTAGCAGGATATAATGTCCTTCCTTGTCTCTTTTAATTGAATCTATCTTTACTTTTGCTTTGTCTGAGATTAGGATTGCTACACCTGCTTTTTTTACTTTAGCTGAGGCACAATATATTTTACTCCAGCCTTTTACCTTAACCCTATGTGTATCCCCCTGTTTCAGATGTGTTTCTTGTAAACAGCATATTATAGGATTATGGTTTTTAATCCATTCTGCTATCTGCTTCTGTTTTGTGAGAATGTTCATCCCCTGCATGTTCAGGGTTATGATTTCTATCTGTGTCTTTTTCTCCTTCCTAATTCCCCCTGTTTATGCTTTTATTTCTCCCTTTCCCCTTCTCCTCCTCAACCAAGTTTTGCTTTTGATCGCCGCTTTCCTCAGTTAACCCTCCCTCTTTATTCCCCTCCCTTATCTTACCGTTACCCACTTGCCACTTCTCCTCTTCCTTCTGCTCTCCCCCCTCCCTTTTTCCCCCCTTACCCTCCCACTTCCCGTAGGACAAGTTAGATTTCTAAACTTATCAGAGTATGTTATTCCCTTCTTGAACTAGATCAGATGACAGTAAAGCTCAAATACTGCTCTTCTCCCTCCCTTCTTTCCCTCTACTATAATATGTTTTTGTGCCACTTCATTTGGTGTAATTTACCCTTTTGTACTACCTCCTTATCACTTCTCTCATAGCCCTCCCTTTATATCTCTTACTTATATTTTATATCTTTACATTAGTTAATTTATACAGGCATTCACAACCTATGTATATCCCTTTCATTTGTCATAATAGTTGTACCATTCACAAGAATGACTTATATATGTATATGTATGTATATATATATATATATATATATATATATACATATACACATACATATAAATACATACATACATACATAAAAAAACATACATAAGATGATACAATCCCACATAAAGATGTATACAACCTAACCTTATTGGTTAATGAGGTTTGTGGGGTTTTTCCCCCTGGTTACCTTTTTATGTCTCTCTTGAGTTTTGTATTTGGAGATCAAATTTTCCATTGAGTTCTGGCCTTTTCATCAGGAAGGTCTGGAATTACCCTATTTCATTGAATGTCCATCGCCTTGCCTGGAAAATTATGCTTAGTTTTGCTGGGTAGTTGATCCTTGGTTGTAGTCCCAGCTCCTTTGCCTTTCGGAATATCATATTCCAATTTCTCCTGTCTTTTAATGTGGAAGCTGAGAGATCCTGCGTGATCCTGACTGTAGTTCCACGATATTTGAATTGCTTCTTTTTGGCTGCTTGCAGTATTTTCTCCTTGAGTTTATAGCTCTGAAATTTGGCTATAATGTTTCTTGGTGTTTTCAGTTTGGGATATCTTTCAGGGGGTGATCTTTCAATGACTATTTTGCCCTCTGGTTCTAGGACCTCTGGGCAGTTGTCTTTGATAATTTCTTCGAAGATACTGTCAAGGCTCCTTTTTTCATCGTGGATTTCCGGTAGACCGATAACTCTCAAATTGTCTCTCCTGGATCTATTTTCCAGGTCAGTTGTTTTGCCAATCAGATATTTCACATTTTTTTCTATTTTTTCATTCTTTATGTTTTGTTTTATTACTTCTTGATGCCTCATAGATTCATTAGCTTCTACTTGCTCAAGTCTAATTTTAAATGAGTTCGTGTTTACATTTTGCTTTTGAGCCTCCGTTTTCAATTGGTTGATTTCACCTCTCAGGGTGTCCTTTTCTCTCTCTAGATTCTGAATCTCCGTAGCCATTTCGCCAATCTTATTCTTTAGGGACTTGATTTCTTCAGTGGATTTTTTCTCCCTTTTTTCCATTTTTTCCACATTTTCTTTTAGCTCCCTAATTTGGTTTTTAAAATCCTCCTTTCGCTCTTCCAGCAGTGCTTTTTGGGCTGGACACCAGTTCATATTAGCTTTTGAGGTATCTGATGTATCTACCGTGTCATTGCCGTCCTCCTCCATATCGATATTTTGAACCTGCCTGTCTCCATAAAAAGAATCTATTGTCCTCGGTTTTTTTGTATTCTTCTTCATGTTTGTTGTTTTCCCTTTTCCTGGCATTACAACAAATTTCTATCTTTGGGCTCTCTGTCCCAGCTTTCTTATTCTGGGGGTTGTGAGTCTAGAATTATAACCTTCAGTTTTCTGAGGTGTGGGGGGAGGGGTCTGGCTCCCTGGCGTCTCACTCCCTGTGGGTGCTCTCCAGCACTTGCTTTTCAGCAATGGTCTCAGCTGTTTGTTGTTTGAGCTGATGTCTGGCACTTCCCCCAGGGGAGCAAGGTTACGTCTGGGCGCCCGGTGTTGACCCCTGCCGACTCTGCGGGACTAATGAACTTCTAGTATTTGTCCTGTGAGGCCCCACTACTCTCTCCTCTGTTTCAGTTCTCTTTTTTTTCCCCGAGGAATTCTCTGGGTGAGGGGGGGAGGGATTAGAGCCTTTTACCTGGCCATTGAGTCTTCCGGAAGTTCAAGAAGCGGAGTTCCTGGGTTTTAGCAAGCGTCAGGAGTGGGTGTTTTCACGGCCGGTGGCGTTGCGCTGCCTCTCGTCGCTCCCACAGACTGCCGTCCTGTGTTGGGAGGCCTGGGGATCTCCGCTGGTTTCGGGTGCCCAGCTTTCTTCCAGCCCGTCTCCCACGTGGATTTCTCGGCCAGCCGCTTCCACCTTGGTCTGGAGCAGCTCCGCACCGAGCACTCTCCAAGCCTACAGGTTCGTGCCTCCGGCCTTTCAAACTCTCCCGGCTCGGAAATTTGCCCCACGCAGACTGCTCGCGGTTTCTGACTCTCTCAAATCTGCTCAAATTAACTTTTTTATAGGAATCTGACAGACCCTGTGAGATAGCTCCGGTAAGACGCTGCCTTCATGTGGCCATCTTGGCTCCGCCCCCCGAGGTAAGGAGAATTTTAGAAAAGGCAGATATGATAGACCTCTGGAGAAAACTAAATGGGGATAAAAAGGAATATACTTTCTTCTCAGCAGTACATGATACATACTCAAAAACTGACCATGTACAAGGGCATAAAAATCTCACAATCCAGTGCAGAAAGGCAGAAGTAGTCAAAGCATACTTTTCAGATCATGATGCAATAAGAATTATTTGTAACAAAGAACCATGGAAAAATAAGCTAAAATTAAATGGAAACTAAATAATCTAATTCTTAAGAATGAGTGGGCCAAAGAACAAGTCAGAGAAACAATTAATAACTTCATTCAAGAGAATGACAATAATGAAACAACATACCAAAACTTATGGAATGCAGCAAAAGCAGTTTTAGGGGAAGTTTTATATCCCTAAATGCTTACATGAATAAAATAGGGAAAAAGGAGATCAATGATCTCGGCATACAGCTGAAAGAGCTAGAGAAAGAGCAAATTGAAAATCGCCAATTAAATACCAAATTAGAAATACTGAAAATCAAAGGAGAGATTAATAAAATTGAAACCAAGAAAACTATTGAATTAATAAATAAAACAAAGAGCTGGTTTTATGAAAAAAAAAACAATAAAATTGATAAACCTTTGGTCAATTTGATTAAAAAAAAGAAAGAAGAAAATCAAATTACCAGTATCAAAAATGAAAAGGGTGAGTTCACCTCTAATGAAGAGGAAACCAAAAAAATAGTTAGGATTTTTTTTTGCCCTTTTGTATGCCCATAAATTTGACGACCTTAGAGATATGGATGAATATCTACAAAAACATAAACTACCCAGGTTAACAGAAAAGGGAGTAAAATTTGTAAATAACCCATCTGAGAAAAAGAAATGGAGCATGCCATCAATGAACTCCCTATGAAAAAATCTCCAGGGCCAGATGGTTTTACATGTGAATTCTAAGAAACATTTAAAGAACAACTAATTCCTATACTTTGTAGAGTATTTGGGAAAATAGGTGAAGAAGGAATCCTACCAAATTCTTTTTACGACTGAAATATGGTGCTAATACCCAAACCAGGTAGAGTCAAAACAGAGAAAGAAAATTATAGACCAATTTCCCTAAGGAATATTAATGCAGAAAATTTAAATAAAACAGTAGCAAAAACATTGCAGTAACTTATCATGGGAATAATACAGTATGACCTGGTAGGAGTTATTCCATGAATGCAAGGCTGGTTCAATATTAGGGAAATTATTAGCATAATTGACCATATCTACAACAAAACTTGAGGAAACCATATGATTATCTCAACAGATGCAGAAAAAGCCTTTGACAAAATACAACACTTATTCCTATTAAAAACACTAGAAAGCATAAAAATAAATGGAACCTTCCTTAAAATTATAAATAGCATCTACCTGAAACCATCAACAAGCATTATTTGTAATTGGGATAAGTTAGATGCATTCCCAATAAGATCAGGGGTGAAACAAGGATGTCCATTATCACCCCTACTATTCAATTTGGTTCTAGAAACATTAGCTGTAGCCATAAGAGAAGAAAAAGTAAGTGAAGAAATTAGAATAGACAAAGAAGAAACTAAATTATCACTTTTTGCAGATGATATGATGATTTACTTAGATAATCCTAGAGAATCAAGTAAAAAATTACTTGAAATAAAAAACAAATTTAGCAATGTTGCAGGATATAAAATAAACCCACATAAATCCTCAGCATTCCTATACATTACTAATAAAGCCCAACAGCAAGAGATAGAAAGAGAAATTCCATTCAAAGTTACTGTAGACACTGTACAATATTTGGGAGTCTATCTGCCAAGACAAACCCAGGGCCTACATGAACATAATTATGGAACACTTTTCACGCGAATAAAGTCAGATCTAAATAAATGGAAAAATATCAATTGATCATGGTTAGGCTCAGCTAGTATAAAAAAATGTAAATTTTACCTTAACTAATCTATCTATTCAGTGCCACACGAATTGAACTACCAAATTTATTTTACAGAGCTGGATAAAATAATAACAAAATTCATCTGGAAGAACAAGAGGTCTAGAATATCTAAGGTATTGATGAAAAGAAATGCTAGAGAAGGTGGCCTAGCCATTCCAGATATTAAACTGTATTATAGAGCAGCAGTCATCAAAACTACCTGGTACTGGCTAAGAAACAGAGGTGTGGATCAGTGGAATAGAATAGGAACACAAGATGGAGAAGTCAACAACTATAGCAATCTACTCTTTGATAAACCCAAAGAGGCAAGTTTCTGGGCTAATAATTCACTATTTCACAAAAACTGTTGGGAAAATTGGAAAATGGTAGGGCAGAAACTAGGCATAGACTGGTATTTTACGCCATATACCAAAATAAAGTCAAAATGCGTTCACGATTTAGGAGTAAAGGCTGACACTATAAGTAACTGGGAGAGCAAGGAATAGTTTACTTATCAGATTTATGGAAAAGAAAAGAATTCATGACCCAACAAGAGATAGAGAGCATTACAAAATGCAAAATGGATAATTTTGATTATGTCAAATTGAAATGTTTTTGAACAAAAAAAACCCAATTCATCAAAAATTAGGAGGGAAGCAGAAAATTGGGAGAAAATCTTTACAACTAGTGTCTCTGATAAAGGCCTCATTTCTAAAATATACAGAGAACTGAGCCAAATATATAGGAATACAAGTCATTCCCCAATTGAGAAATGGTCAAAGGATATGAACAGGCATTTTTCAGACAAAGAAATTAAAGATATCAACAGGCATATGAAAAAATGCTCTAAATCACTACTGATTAGAGAAATGCAAATGAAAACTACTCTTAGATATCACATCTCTCCTCTCAGATTGGCTAAAATAACAAAACAGGAAAATGATACATGCTGGAGAGGATGTGGGAAAATTGGAACATTGTTACATTGCTGGTAGAGTTCTGAACTGATCCAGCCATTTTAGAGAGCAATTTGGAACTATGCCCAAAGGGCTATAAAAATATTCATACCCTTTGACCCAGCAATACCACTTTTAGGGTTGTATCCCAAAGAAATCACAGAATCAGGAAAAGGACCCATATGTACAAAAATACTTATAGTGGCTCTTTTTGTGGTTGCTAAGAATTGGAAATCAAAGGGATCCCCATCAATTGGGGAATGGCTGAACAAGCTGTGGTATATGAAGGTAATGGAATAGTATTTGGCTATAAGAAATGGGGATGATATGGACTTCATAACAACCTGGAAAAACCTACATGACATTATACTGAGTGAGCAGAGCAGAGCCAGGAGAACATTATACATAACTACAGATGTATGCATTCTGTGTTGACCAACCCTGATAGACTTCGCTCTTCTCAACAACACAAGGTACAAAGACAATGCCAAAGGACTCATGATGGAGAATGCTATCTACATCCAGAGAAAGAACTAGGAAGTATGAATGCAGATTGAGGCACCCTTCATGCTAGCTTTTTTCCCCCACCCCATTTATTTTTCTTTTTCACTCTTTTAGTTTTTGGGTTGTTTTTTTTTTGTCCTGTTTCTTTTTTTGCATGATTCATTTCATTGATCACAGTTCTTCTCCATAACTTGACTAGTGTGTAAATTAATTCAATGTTCAGTTATACATGGAAGCTATATGGGATTCCATGCCATCTTGGGGAGGGAGAGGGGGAGGGAGGGGAGAAAATGTGGAACTCAAAATTATGTAGAACCAAGTGTTGTAAACTAAAAATAAAAAAATGCTATCAAAAAAAGTTTTAGTTTAATCTGATTAAAATTATCCATTTTGAATTTCATAATGTTCTCTATCTCATTTCATCATAAATTTGTCTGTCTTCCATAAATCTCAGTGGTAAACTATTTTTGTCTAGTTTGCTTATGGTATCACCCTTTATGTCTAAATTGTGTACCTGTTACAACTTTATCTTAGTATATGGTGCAAGATGTTGGTCTATGTTTAGCTTCTGCCATATTATTTTCCAATTTTCCCAGCAGTTTTTGTTAAACAGTGAGTTCTTATCCAAGAAACTGAAGTCTTTGGGTTTAACAAACAATAGATTCCTGTAGTCTTTGACAACTGTGTCTCATGTACCTAACCTATTCTACTAATCCACCACTATTTTGCAGCAAGTATGAAGTAGTTTTGACAATGCCTGGTTTATAATACAGTTTAAGATCTTGTACAGCTAAGCCACCTTCCCTTGCATTGTTTCTCATTAATTCCCCTGATATAATGGACCTTGTATTCTTTCACATGAATTTTATCACTTTTGTCTAGCTCTATAAAAGGATTTTTAGTAGTTTCTTTGTTATAGCATTGAATAAGTAAATTAATTTAGGTAGAATTGTCATTTTTATCATATTAGCTCAGCTTACTCATGAACCACTGATCTTTTTCCAATTAGTTAGATCTGAGTTTATTTATGGGAAAAGTGTTGTCTAATTTTGTTCATATAGATCTTGGGTTTTCCTTGACTTGTAGAATCCCAAATATTTTATAATCTCCAGAGTAATTTTATATGGAATTTTGCTATCTCTTAATATTGGCCTTCATTAGTAATATATAGAAATGTCACTTTTTTACATGGGTTTATTTTCTATTCTGTAACTTTGCTAAAGTTGTTTATTATTTCAAATAGTTTTTTTTACTTGATTCTCTAGGATTCTCTATGTATACTATCATATCATTAGAAAAGAGTGATAGCTTTTTTTCATCATTTCCTTTTCTAATTCCTTCTATTTTTCTACACTTATTGCTAAAGCTAACATTTCTAGTACAAGATTAAATAATAGTTGTGATAATGAACAGCCTTGTTTCACCACCGATCTTATTGAGAATGCTTCCAGCTTATCTCCACTGTATATAAGGCTTCCTGATGGTTTTTGATTGATGATAGTTTTCATTTTAAGGAAAACTCCATTTATTCCTATGTTCTCTAGGGTTTTTAATAGAAATAGCTGTTGTATTTTGTCAAAAGCTTTTTTCTGCATCTATTGAGATAATCATATGATTTGTGTTAATTTTTTTGTTGATATGGTCAGTTCTCCTGATAGTTTTCGTAATATTGAACCAGCCCTGCATTCATGGTATAAATCCTACCTTGGTGTTAGTCCCACTACTGTCATTGCTGCAATCCAGAGACTGCTGAACCCCATGTCTGTCTGTCCACTGCCACCACTCATTCCAGACATAAAATATTAAGTAATGGATAAAAATGAGCTGGTGCAGAAGGACAAATTGGCTGAGCAGACTGAGGGATATGATGACATGGCAGCCTGAATGAAGTCTGTAACTGAGCAAGGAGCTGCATTTTCCTAGGAGGACAGGAATCTTCTCTCTGTTGCTTACAAAAATGGCATAGGGGCCCAAAGGTCATCTTGGAGGGTTGTTCCAAGTATTGAACAAAAGACAGAAGGTGATGAGAAAAAAACCGGCAGATTGCCCAAGAAATAAGAAAGAAAATTGAGACCAAATTAAGAGGATATCTTCAATGATGTACTATTTCTATTGGAAAAGTTCTTGATTCCTAATACTCCACAAGCCAAAAACAAAGTTTTCTGTTTGACTATAAAAGGAAACTACTACTATTATGTTGCTGCTGCTGATGATAAGAAAGAAATAGTGGTTCAACCACAACAAGCACATCAAGAAGAATTTGAAATCAGCGAAAAGGAGATGTAGCCAACACATTCTATAAGATTGGGTCTGGCCTTGAATTTCTCTGTGTTCTATTATGAGATCCTGAACTCTCCAGAGAAAGCCTGCTCCCTTGCAAAGACAGCTTTTGATGAAGCCATTGCTGAACTTTATACATTAAGTGAAGAATCATACAAAGACAGCACACTAACAATGCACTTACTGAGAGATAACTTGACATTGTGGACATTGGATATCCAAGGAGATGAAGCTGAAGCAGGAGTAGGAGAGTCGAATTAACCAGCCTTCCAACTTTTGTCTGTCTCATTCTAAATTTACACAGTACATCATTTGCCATCTATGCTGCCCCACAAATAGCTTTGTTCATGATTTATAATATGTTTATGTTACTTCTATTTGGATTTCTGTATTTCCCACGCAGTTTTTATGTTTAATATTGGGGGACTGTAGCCAGTTAACATCTGTTTTCATCTGAAGGGGCCACTATGGGGATATGGAATTTTTTTACACATTTTATATATCTAGCATGATATTTTTTGGTACATTGTGATTTCAAAAGGCCAGTGTTAAAACAGCTTCCATGTCTAAACAAAGAAAATTGCCTACATATTGGTTTGTCATGGTGGGGGGATAAAGTGATAATTGGTTCCAGCTACAGGTGTAGTTTTCATGGGTATTTTAGGGTAAGAACACTCATGCCTGTGGTAGAAACAGATGTCCCAAGTATATTACATTTCCTTCCATGTACGTCTGTGGAATACATAATCTTAACATGTACAGTTTTGTGACTGCATTTACAAAAGTGTTACTTAAGAGAAAGTTTTAACCCAATTTACTTACCCATACTTTTTTTTAAGTTCAGCCATAGAATAATATATTCTGCTTCAGCCTTTTACCTTTACTTTCTGTGTATCTCTCTCCCTCAAATGTGTTTCTTGTAAACAACATATTGTAGGTTTTAGTCCATTCTGCTACTCACTTCCATTTTATGGGAGAGTTTATCCCTTTCACATTCACAGTTATGATTACTAGCTGTGTCTTTCTCTCCATCCTATTTCCCACCCATTTATATTATTCTCTTTCCTTCTCCCTTTCCCTCCTTACTACTGTTTTTCTTCAGAACACTGCCTCTGTTAATCTGCCCTCCCTTCAATAAGTACCCTTGATTTTCTTTCCATTTTCCCCTCATACTTCTTCCCTCCCTTCTATCCACCCATTCCCTTTTCTTTCTCTTTCCCCTCCTACTTCCTATAGGGTAAGTTAAACTTCTATATCTAAATGTTTCCCTCTTTGAGCCAAGTCTGATGACAGTAAGGAAAAAAATGCTCCTCTTTTTCTCTTCTTTACCTCTACTGTAATAGGTCCTTGTGCATCCTCATGAGATGTAATTTACCTGTTTATGCCTCCTATTTTCTTTTTCTCCTAATAAAATCCCTTTTTGCCTCTTAGATTATTTTATCATCATATCAAATTCAGCTTATACCCACACCCTCTGTCTACATATAATTCTTGTAAATGTCATAATAAAGATACATTTCTCAAGAGTTTTAAGTATCATCTTCCCAGGTAGGAATGTAAACAGTTTGACCTTATTGAATAACATCATTTCTTTTCTTTCCTGTTTGCTTTTTTATGTTTCTTTTGAGACTTATATTTGAAGATTAAATTTTCTGTTGAGCTTTGGTATTTTCATCAGGAATGCTTGGAAAACCCCTTCTTCACTTAATGTCCATCTTTTCCCTGGAAAAGATTATGCTCAGTTTTGCTGGATAGTTGATCCTTGGTTGTAATGCAAGCTCCTTTGCCTTATAGAATACCAAATTTTAAGCCCTTTGATCTTTTAAGGAGTAGCTGTTAAGTCCTGTGTAATGCTGACTGTGGTTCCATGATATGTAATTTTTTTTTCAGTTCCTGGCAACTTTCAATATTTTCTCTATGACCTGATAATTCTGGAATTTAGCTACAATGTTCCTTTTTCTCATTTTGAGATCTCTTTAGGAGGTGATCAGTGGGTTCTTTTGAAGACTATGTTGCCCTCTCAGTCTAGGCCTTCAGAGCAGTTTTCCATGATGATTTCTTGAAAGATGCTGTCCAGATACAGACTCCATAACAATCTGGAAAAACCTACATGATATAATGCTGAGTGAGTGGAGCAGAGGCAGGGGAACATTGTAGACAACCACAGATATATGGATAATGTGAGGACTAACCCTGACAGACTTTGCGTTTCTCAGCAACACAAGGAGCAAAGACAACTCCAAAGGACTCATGATGGAAGATACTATGTACATCCAGAGAAAGAACTGTGATGTATGAATAAAGATTGAGACACACTTTATGCTTGCTTATTCCCCCTTTTTCCTCTTTTCTGGGGGGGTTGAGTTCTGTTTCTTCTTTCTCATGATTCATTCTATTGGTCATAATTCTCCACAACTTGACTCATGTGTAAATAAGTTCAATGTGAAGTTATATGTAGAAGATATATTGGATTCCATGACATCTTGGGGAGGGAGGGGGGGAAGGAGGGAAGAAAATCTGGAACTCAAAATTATGTAGAACTGAGTGTTGTAAATTAATATATATATATATATATATATATATATATATATATATATATATATGTATATGTGTGTGTGTGTGTGTGTGTGTGTGTGTGTGTGTGTGTGTGTGTGTGTAGGATATATATAAACTAAAGAAAGATGCTGTCCAGGCCCTTTCTGCGATCATGGATTTCAGGTAGACAAATTCTCTCTCCTGAATCTGTTTTCAAGATCAGTTGTTTTACCAATGGAGTATCTTACGTTTTCTTCTATTTTTTCATTCTTTTGATTTTGTTTGACTGATTCTTGATGTCTCATAGAGTCATTGGCTTCCACTTCTCCAGTTCTAATTTTTAATGAATTGGTTTCTTCAGTTAGCTTTTGGACCTCCCTTTCTATCTGATCTATTCTACTTTTTAAGGAGTTCTATCTTCAGTGAGGTTTTGTGTCTCCTTTTCCATTTGGCCAATTCTCCTTTGTAAAGAGTTGTTTTTTTTAGTGTACCCTCCCTGCCAATGTGGCCAATTGAATTTTTTAAGGATTATTTTCTAGTTAATTTTTGTCCTTCCTTTTCCAAGCTGTTGACTCCCTCTTGTGTACCTCTCATTTGTTACCCAATTTCTCTTCTACCTCTCTTATTTGACTTTTAAAATCATTCTTGAGCTCTTCCAAGAAGGCTTTTTGGGCTTGAGACCAATTCTTATTCTCTTTTGAATTTTCAGATGTGGGTATCTTCTGAATTTGTGTTTTTATCTTCCATTTCCCCAGAGAAAGAATCTAAGGTCATTGTCCATTTCTGCTTTTTGTTCCTGGTATTTCCCTATTTTCTGGCTTTTAAATTTGAGCTCTGCTTCTGGGGTTCAAGCAGCATGGTTCCAAGCTTCTTCTGCTAGGGGCCATCTGTGTGGTCACTGTCTTTGTGTGAGATGCCCTCAGGTACTGACAGCTGGAGGCTTTGGGCATCTGGCAGCTTACCTGGTGGTGAGCTGGGGTCCTAATGGTTGTGTCTGGCATGTACTGAAGTCAGGTGGGGTTTTTTGGCATTTCCCAATGTCTACACTGAAGCTCTTGGGGTTAGGGATGGGTCTCTTGCCCCTGGGAGTTGCCTACTCAATCACACTGTGTTGAAGCATGGGGACATTCAACTGCTGGAGGACTCTTGCTGGCTAGAGTTGCACTGATACATTAGCAGGTTTGTTTCTTCAAGGACACCCACTTGCCTGGAGATGTACTGAGGTACAAGGAGGTTTGGCTGCTGGAGAACTCCTGCCAACTAGAGTATATGATGGTCTCTGAGCTGGAGTCTGCCAGTTCCCCAGGCTGTGCCAAGGTCCTGGTGTTGCTATTTGCTTGCTCCACCACCCTGGGGCTCAAAGTCTTCCGGTGGTTTGCTGGGGTAGGGCTTACTTCCGGCTTGCTAAGACACCTCCCTTCCTGTACTGCTCTGATTGCAACACAGCATGAGGGACCTTTCCCATTAATCTCCCAAGTCTTGTGGGCTAAAAGACAGCCCATCTTCCTGCTGGTTCCACTGTTCTAGGAATTTTCCTGGGCTGGTATTTCCTGGATTTTTAGAGGTCCATAAGGGAGAATGAGAGTTGTTCACTGCTTACTCTGCCACCTTGGCTTCTGGCAGTCATTTGAAAAATAGTTTTGAACAACCGAGCTATTTCGAGTACTCTAAATACTCAAATCAAATATAGTGGACCTAGGAAGGATGATGCTATCTGCCTCCCGAGAAAGCACTGGTAAACAGAAATGTGCATAGTATGGTATTGCATATATTTATAAATCTGAGTTAAATGGTGTTCTTTTTTAGTGTGCAATGGGGAAGGAGGAAGGGAGACAGTTCAGAATGTAAAATGTAACAAAAATTAAAATAAATCTAAAAAATTGAATTAAAAGTTCTCTTAAAAATAATGATTAGTAAGGTTCAAAGTAACCTGCAAGCTCACATACACAACACATATAGGCATACCTCAGAGATATAAGGGTATAATTACAGCCTATCACAATAAAGTGAATATCACAATAATGTATGTCATACAATTTTTTTAGTTTCCCAGTGCTTATAAAAGTTATGTTTATACTATTGTCTATTAAGTATGCAATATTATTAAGTCAAAAATGTACATAGTTTAACTAGAAATATTTATTCATTTAAAATTGCATTTTTAATTTCCTTCAAGAAATTTTCCTTTGAATTCACAACTTGACTATTTGCTTGGGACAAGAAGCCTGGGTTTGCCTGTCTCTTTTTTTAATATTATTTCCTCACTAAATTTAGTCATTTGTAGCTTTTGATTTATATAATTAGAGACATAGTGCTCTTCCTTTCACTTGAACACCTAGAAACCATTATAGGGTTATTAACTGGTCTAATTTCAATATTGTTGTATCTCAGCGAAAAAGGAGTTGGAGAAAGAGGGAGGAATGGCAAGTTGGTGGAGCATTCAGAAAACATAACATTTATTGATAAAATTCTCTGTCTTTTATGGGTGCAATTTATGGAGCCCAAAAATAATTATAATAGTAACATCAAAGGTCATTGAACACAGATGACCATAGCAGATATGATATCAATGAAAAAGTTTGAAATATGGTAACAATTACCAAAATGTGATGCAGAGACCTGATGTGAACACATGCTGTGGTGGGAAAAATACTGGTCCTTATCAATTTGTATGATCCCGAGTTACTACAAACTTTCAGTTTCAAAAAAAAAAAAAAGATGAAATATCTGTGAAGAATGATAAAAATAAATGTAATAAAATGAGACATGCTTGTATATGCATACACATGTATTGCGTATGAGTTTATGTGTATTGCCTTTATATATATACACACACATCTCCAAAGATTTAATCATGCATAATTTGCAGTCTTTGACAAAGACTGAGGAATTAAGGATAAAGTCATTTGACCATGCTCATGAAGGTGTCAATGTCAGTACATAAGTTTTCCTGAATCCAAGTCCACCAATATATCTGCTACACCCATATTCTCTCTATGTCTCTGTCTCTCTACATAGTCCTTTTATCCATCATTGGAACTTTTAAAGTTGATTTTTGAAGCTAAATTTTCTGATCTTCAATATGACCACCACCACCACCAAAGGCAAATTCAAGCTTACTTGTGATATCTAGGAAGTAAATTAATCTGAATTTACCATTGGAATGTCCTTTATGTATAAGAAGACTGATCAGACAGGCCTTATATTCAGTGTAGGATGCTAAATTTAATTTCTACAAAAAAATTTTTAAAAATCCTGTAAATTCTCATCATGAAGATACAACCATAGCATACACTAGGGAACATTTGTTACATATGCTATCTTTTTTGGACTATGTGCAGGTAATACTGAAAAATTAATACCAATGACTGATCCAGACTTCCCTTCCCTTGATAATATTACTAGAGACTAATGTGATATCTTGAACTGTTGAGTTTTGATTTAATGTTCTGCAAAAGAACCATGTGATTATCAATTCTATTTTAGCTCACAATTGTAGTAGCTCATTTCTTAATCACTGGCAATAGTGTTATAGCCAGAAATGAATGTGCTACTAAGTGTTATCTCTGTATGGATCTGCAGGCTAGCAGTTAGACAGCTGCGTTTAGTCACCTTCCCTATTATCAGAAACAAACAAAAAAAAAAACAAGGGAGTTTAATTACAATGAGATAATTTAGAAATACTAAATATAATCTTTTAAAATTACATTTTAAAAAGAGATTTTGAATGTTAAACTTTAGTCAAAGCATATCTGCCATGTCTCCATGTTTTTAATATAGTAAACATTGTTTGTTACTATTGAAGCACAATGCAAAAATAGAAAAATATTCTCTTTCCATCCAAAATAGCATTGGGATTTTCAAAGAGAGAGAGAGACAGGCAGGCACACAGACAGAGAAACATAGAGATTGAATATTTTGCACAAGGTATGTATAATGTTTACCAGGGGAGTTCTGTAATCTACATGATTTTATCGGATCATGAACCTTATATTGTGGCTTAGTAATCTAATAAGATGAGTAGGTGTTTGGGATGGATAATTAAGAATTTTAATTGTGTCTCCCAACATTTGCATTGTGTCTAACCAGCCCCTTTATGAGAAGTCTGATAACATCTCTTTATTATGTCTCAATGACTAGGCTTGTTTCCTAAGAAGAATTGATTGGTTTAGTGCTATCCTCTTGATGCCTTCTGGGGGTGGACTTAATTGTTGAGGTCTACAACAACATTAAGTGGTTGCATCACCCACTTGGGAGACTTGATTCTCCCAGAAGTGCCTCTTTTCTCACTACCTCTAAGAGTTATTTCCTTAAGCACGTAGATGCTTTTTCATCTTTGCCCTCATTTTTTTTTCACCTGATAGATTCTAAAAGTGTAGAATGTGGAGGGGCATAATTTCATTTCTCTCAGGAACTCTTAATGATTTTCTTAATTCAAAAGCCCATGGAAAGCTTCATATATTTGCCTCATGACCCAAAAGAACAATAGGAATTCTCAATAACCCTCAGATTCCGGCCTTCACAGTTGTCTTAACGACAGACTCACATTCAGTACTTGGGGGGGGTCGTCTTCTTGCCAGAAAAGGTGTGTTTTACAGATCGTATGAGACAGGAGTCTATACTTTTCGTCTCAAAAGGATGTTTCCTGGCCAATGGCCCTATTTCAGATTGCTAGTCTTACCTTTAAAATGTTTAAAACTCAAAATGGTTAAAGACAGATTTCATATGATAGAAAAATTCATAATATAAAATTTTTTCATAGTGAATAACTAGAAACATTATATATCAAATGTTTGGGAAGTGGCTAATCATATTGTGACATATAAACCTAATAGAGTATTGCTCTGCTATAATAAATTACAAATAGCAAGATTTATAACAAACACACAAATAATTCTATGGATTTATGTACAAGAATACAATCAAGAAGAAATTAAACAAAATGGCTATAATAATATAAATGAGACAATATTGACAGGCAATAAAGTTCAAATTGTTGTACAGTGTTGGTTCTAAATTATTAAAACTGACACACTTATTTTTTTTGAATTAAGAAGTTGCAAACAAAAGGAATAGTAAGTCACAGCTTTCTCTCCCCTCCCCAAACCTTTATTTCATGTATGGGGAGAGGGAATATACCACTCGTTATATAACCTGTAATGTGAAGAGTTTCAATTGTCTCCAAAAGCAGAAAACCGAAAAACAAAAATCCACAGGCAAGTACACACCCCGTTATACCATAAAAGGTCAATTGATGGTTGTGTCAATGAACAACTCCATTACAATATGACTGGTCAATTAAAGACAGACCAAGGTTACCTAATTATATAACTACAAGTAGCATGGATGGCATACTTCAAGGCATAACAATTAGGCTAAAAGTTCGCTTGTTTTTGGAGAAGATACATATTTAGCCTATTCTTTCTGCAAGAGGGCACCTACATGGCACAGTGGCTAGGGTGCTCACCTGGAGGAAGGAAGACCTGAGTTAAATTCAGCCTTAGACACTCACTACCTCTGTGACTCTTGGCAAGTTACTTAACCCAGTTCACCTCAGTTTCCTCAACTATAAAATGAGCTGGAGAAGAAAATGACAAACCACTCAATGTTTCTCCCAAGAAAACCCCAAATAAGATCATGGAGAGTCAGATATGACTGAAAAATGACTTAACAATAGCAACAAAAATTCCATGAAGAATGGTGGGTCATGGTAGAAGTGTGACCCCAATTGGGGAGAGGTAGCGGATCCTTCCTAACCTTTTAGACTCAAGCTTCTAGTCCTTGTTGTAGCAATATCCTCTTCTTCCATCCCACTGTTTTGTTTAGCCAGAGCTATTTAAAATATAAAGAAATTTAGCCTGGGGAAAATAAACAAGAAGTTTCATTCTAGTAGCTATCACTATCCAGTCAAATACTTTCTTATTCCAGTTGATTGTTTCTTTGATGAGTAGGGAGATAGGTCTCCATCCTGATCTACAGCTTGCACCTGGAACCAGGTGCTCTTCAGGAGAGAGAAAGACTGATGAGTTTCCATAGCCCTGTCTCACTTAAAGCCAATTTACTTGCAAGCCATGACATCACCTTCCTCATGTCATGGTCCTCATGGAGAATGAAGGATGGACAAATAACAAAGGACATAGGCAGCATCATATACACACATATACATGTTTATATATATGTGTATATATACACATATATGTGTGTATAAACATCTTAAACACACACAAATGCATATATACATACCCACATATATATACACACATGTACACATATATCTAGACATATATACATACATACATTTTTGTATACTCGCATATATGTGAATATATGTATATGCGTATGTGTATGGTTTGTAATTATCTTCTTTTAAATCATATCTTTTTTTAAGATTTGTTTTTATTTTTAGTTTACAACACTCAGTTCCTCATGTTTTTGAGTTGCAAATTTTCTTCCCCACCTCCCCTCTGCTCTCCCCACCAAGACCTCATGGAATCTGATATATTTTCTACACATACCTTCACATTAAACTTATTTACACATTATTCAAGTTGTAAAGAAGAATAATGACCAATGGAATGAATCATTAGAAGGAAAAAGGCATAATTTAAAAAGGAGAGAAAAAAAGAGAAAGAGCAAATAGTTTGCCTCAATCTGCATTCAGACTACATAGTTCTTTCATTGCATGTAGATAGCTCTTTCCATCGTGAGTCCTTTGAAGCTGTCATTGAACCTTTTATTGCTGAGAAGAGCCAAGACTATAAAAGTTAATCATCACAGAAGTAATACATATGTGGTTGTGTACAATGTTCTCCTGGTTATGCTCCCCTCACTCAGAATCATATCATGTAGGTTTTTCAAGGTTATTATGAAGCCCATATCTTCCCCATTTCTTATAGCATAATAGTATTTCATTACATTCATGTGTCACAACTTGTTTAGTTATTTCCCAATTGATAGGCATCCATTTGATTTCCAGTTCTTTGCTACTACAAGGAGCTGCTATAAATATTTTTGCACAGGGCATCTAGATGGCACAATGAGTAGAGCACCAGCCCTGGAGTCAGGAGGACCTGAGTTCAAATCTGGCCTCAGTCACTTGACACATGTACTAGCTGTGTGACCTTTGGCAAGTAACAACTCCAATTGCCCTGCAAAAAAATAAAAAGAGATAAAATATTTTTGCACATATGGGTCCCTTTCCCAATTGTGTGACCTCTTTGGGATACAGCCCTAGAAGTGGTGTTCCATGAGAGTCGTCTCAAAGAGGGAATAACATACACCCTCAATTGTGTGTAGTGATATATCTTACTTACCCTACAGTAAAATAGCATGGAAAAGGGCTAAGAAAAAGGTGGTAAGAGGGGTGATAGAATATTTGACAGATTGGGGAGTAGTCAGAAGCAAAACATTCTTTAGGAGGGACAAGGTGAAAGAAGAGCGAGAGAATAGAGATAATGGGTAGGTAAGATAGAGGTAAATACAATTAGAAATAGTAACTGAAGAAAATTTTGAAACAAGTTTCTCTTATAAAGGCCTCATTTCTCAGACATATAGAGAACTGATTCAAATTTATAAAAAAATAAGAGCCATTCCCCAATTGATAAGGGATCAAAAGATACAATGAGTTTTCAGACGAAGTAATGAAAGCCATCTATAGCCATTTGAAATAATGTTCTTTCTCACTATTGATTGGAGAAATGCAAATCAAAACAATTGCAAGGTCCTAACTCATACCAATGAGACTGGCTATTAGGACAGAAAGGGTAAATGATAAATGTTGGAAGGAGCATGGGAAAAATGAGACATTAATGCATTGTTGGTGGAGTTGTGAATTGTTTCAGCCATTCTGTAGAGCAATTGGGAACTATGACCAAAAGGCTATAAAACCAGGCCTACCCTTTGATCTAGCAATATCAAAACTGGCTCTATATCCCAAAAGAGATTAAAAAACAAAAAGGAAAAGGTCCTATGCATTCAAAAATATTTCTAACTGCTCTTTTTTGTAGGTAAAGAATTAGAAGTTGGGGGTTGCCCATAGTTTGGGGAACAACTCAACAAGTTTTGGTATGCGATTATAATGGAATACTATTATACTATAAGAAATGATGAATAGGATGCTCTCAGAAAAAAAAAAAAACCTGAGAAGACTTGCATGAACTGATGCAAAGTGAAATGTACTGTGTACAAAGTAACAGTAATATTTCAAGATTATCAGCCATGAATGATTTAGCTATTCTCCGCAATACAATTATCCCTGAGCACTCTGAAGGACTTAGGATAGAAAATGCTATCCATACCCAGGGAAAGAATTGTTGGTGTTGAATACATACTAAACCTTACTTTTCTTGAGGTTTTTTTTTTCCTTGTCTGTGTTTTCTTTCAAAACATGCCTATTATGAATATGTTTTGCGTGACTGCACACATACATCCTATATGGAATTTCTTGCCTTCCCAAGTGGGAGGGGGAAGGAGGGAGGAATGAAAAGAACTGGGAACTCAAAGTTTTAAAAACAAATGTTAAAATTTGTTTTTTACATATAACTGGGTTACAAAAAATAAATGCTAAAAAAAAGCTTAAAAAAGAAAAGAAGGTTAAAGCTCATAGATACTTAACACTCATTGTCAAAGGTCATTGCTGTCTATATTTCTTAATCTTTCATTCTGAAATCTATTTAAAACTTTTAGTGAAGTGGTGCTTTATTCAAAGTTGTTTATAGTTCTGAGAGGATATGTCTTTCAAGTGATTCAAATATTATATTTATATTCAGGGTTTACTTCATTTTCAATGTTAAAGTTTCATTCCTCTGGCCCAAATAAAGAAAGATTATGTATCTACTGAAGTTCTGCCTCATTAGCAGCAACTCTCTACAAAGTGAGAAATGCAGCCAAAGAACTAATAACCTTAAAGAACCAACCTATGAAGAGTAGGATGCAGAGAGAAATCATCATGATGGGGGTAAGATTCAGTTCAGTTAGTTTAGTAAGCCCAGATTATATTTTACACAAACTGTTTTCCAACAGTTGGATTTTTAAAAATATTATTTATTTCACCATTTCTAGGATAGATTACATTCTTTTTTTTAGAATTTATTTAATATATTTAGTTTTCAGCATTGATTTTCACAAAAGTTTAAATTACAATTTTTTTCCCCGTTTCTACCCTCCCCCCACTCCAAGATGGTGTATATTCTGGTTGCTCTGTTCCCCAGTCCGACCTCCCATCTGCCACCCCACTCCCCTCCCATCCCCCTTTCCTTCTTCTCTTGTAGGGCAAGATAAATTTCTATGCCCCATTGCCTGTGTATCTTATTTCCTAGTTGCATGAAAAAAAACTTTTTTTTTGTTGTTGTTTTTGAATGTCTGTTTTTAAAACTTTGAGTTCCAAATCCTCTGCCCTCTTCCATTCCCACCCACCTCCCCTAAGAAGGCAAACAATTCAACATAGGCCACATGCATATCATTATGTAAAACCCTTCCACAATACTCATGTTGTGAAAGATTAACTATGTTTTGCTCCTTCCTGACCTATCCTCCTTTATTGAATTTTTTCCCTTGACCCTGTCCCTTTTCAAAATTGTTTGCTTTTGATTACCTCCTCCCCCTGTCTACCCTCCCTTCTATCATCCCCCCTTTTTATCTTCTTCCTCCTTCTTTCCTGTGGGGTAAGATACCCAATTGAGTGTGTTTGGTATTCCCTCCTCAGATCAAATTCGATGAGAGCAAGATTTACTCATTCCCCCTCACCTGCCCCCTCTTCCCTTCCTACAGAACCACTTTTTCTTGTCATTTTTATGCGAGATAATTTACCCCATTCTCTCTCTCCTTTTCTCCCTCTCTCAATATATTTCATCTCTTATCCCTTAAATTGATTTTATTTTTTTAGATATCATCCCTTCATATTCAACTCACCCTGTGCCCTTTGTGTGTACATATATATATATATATATATATATATATATATGTATATATATATATATATATGTATATATATATATATACACACACACACACACACACACACACACACACAAATATATGCATATTCCTTTCAGTTACTATAATATTGAGGTCTCATGAATCATACACATCATCTTACTATGGAGGAATGTAAACAAAACAGTTCAACTTTAGTAAGTCCCTTATGATTACCTTTTCATGCTTCTCTTGATTCTTGTGTTTGAAAGTCAAATTTTCTATTCAGCTCTGGTCTTTTCATAGAGAAAGCTAGAAAGTCCTCTATTTTATTGAAAATCCATATTTTGCCTTGGAGCATGATACTCGGTTTTGCTGTGGAGGTGGTTATAATCCTAGCGCCACTGACCTCCGGAATATCATTTTCCAAGCCCTTCGGTCCCTTAATGTGGAAGCTGCCAGATCCTGTGTTATCCTGATTGTTTTTCCATAATGCTCAAATTGTTTCTTTCTGGCTGCTTTTCTCCTTGACCTGGGAGCTCTGGAATTTGGTGACAATGTTCCTAGGAGTTTTCTTTTTGGGATCTATTTGAGGAGGCGATCTGTGGATTCTTTCAATTTCTGTTTTACCCTCTGGCTCTAGAATATCAGGGCAATTCTCTTTGATAATTTCTACCCTCTGCCTCTAGAATATCAGGGCAATTCTCCTTAATAATTTCTTGAAAGATAATTTCTAGGCTCTTTTGTTGATCATGGCTTTCAGGTATTCCAATAATTTTTAAATTATCTCTCCTGGATCTATTTTCTAGGTCAATGGTTTTTCCAATGAGATATTTGACATTGTCTTCCATTTTTTCATTCCTTTGGTTCTGTTTTATAATATCTTGATTTCTCATAAAGTTACTAGGCTCCACTTGCTCCAAACTCATTTTTAAGGTAGTATTTTCTTCAGTGGTCTTTTGGACCTCCTTTTCCATTTGGCTAATTCTGCCTTTCGAGACATTCTTCTCCTCATTGGCTTTTTGGAGCTCTTTTGTTGTTTGAGTTAGTCTATTTTTTTTTTTTTGTGATGTAAAATGCTTTTATTTTTGTCTTTCACCGAGCTTAATTTTTCTTTTTTTTTAAAATTTATTTATTTATTTTAGTTTACCACACATGGTTCTACATAGTTTTGAGTTCCAGATTTTCTATTAGTCTATTTTTTAAAGTGTTGTTTTCTTCAATATTTTTTTCAGTATTTTTTTGGGTCTCCTTTAATAAGTCATTGACTTATTTTTCATGGTTTTCTTGCATCATTCTCACTTCTATTCCCAATTTTTCCTCTACTTCTCTAACTTCCTTTTCCAACTCCTTTTTGAGGTCTTCCGTGGCCTGAGACCAGTTCATGTTTTTCTTGGAGGCTTTTGATGTAGGCTCTTGGACTTTGTTGACTTCTTCAAGCCATATGTTTTGGTCTTCTTTGTCACCAAAGAAGGATTCCGAAGTCTGAGACTCAATCTGGGTGTGTTTTCACTGCCTGGCCATGTTCTCAGCCAACTTACTTGACCCTTGAGTTTCTCGTCGGGGTATGACTGCTTGTAGAGCAAAGAGTACTTTGTTCCAAGCTTGAGGGGATGTGCTGTTGATTTCAGAGCTATTTCTATACAACCAGCTCTGCCACACCAGCACTCCTCCTTCCCAAAGAACCACCAGCCTGGACCTGACACAAATCTTCAGCAGGCCCTGCACTGCTGCTCTCATCCACCACTTAATTCTTCCCACCATGTGGGCCTGGGGCTGGAAGTAACTGCAGCTGTAGTTCTGTAGCTGCACCTCCCCCATTGCCCCTGGGGTGGTAGCCAAACCACAAACTCTGTCCCCCACAGCTTTTCCCACTAACCTTCTCTGTTGTCTTTGGTGTTTGTGGGTTAAGAAGTCTGGTAACTGCTACAGCTCCCTCATTCAGGGTGCTAGGGCCTGTCCTGCCCGGCTCCTGGTCTGGTCGATCCTCCTGCTTCTCATGCTGAGCTCTGCTCCCCTCCACTCCATGCATGATAAACCTCATTCAGTAACCATCCAGGCTGTCCTGGGCTGGATCTCTGCTTCCCTCTGCTATTTTGTGGGTTCTGCAGCTCTAGAATTTGTTCAGAGCCATTTTTATAGGTTTTTGGAGGGCCATGGTGGGGAGTTCACGCAAGTCCCTGCTTTCCAGACACAATCTTCAACATCTAGGTTCAGTCTGGGAGCTCATAATGACGGCTGGCCCTGAGTCACTCGCACCACCACTGCTGTGGGTAAGATTACATTCTTAGAAATGTGATAGAAACATGCCTGCTTCTTCAAACATATGCATTGAAAATAGATTAAGGAGTCCATAATTGGTGCATGGGATTGTATCTTTCATAGGGTCATAACTTTAGAGCTAGAAAACACTTTAGAGGTCATCTAAAAACCCCCTTACTTTAATTTTCAATGTATTTATTTATTTTAACATTCATTTTACAAATGAGTTACTCTCCCTCACTACAGCCCTTTTTACACTTATTGAGATGGCAATCAAAATTATATCAGTTATCCTGGTGACGTCTTGCAGAACATATTTCCATATTGACCATGTCAGAAAAAAAAAGGACTGAAGATAAAGTAAGTGAAAAAATATTTCAATCTGTGCTCAAACTTCACAATTTCTCTTTCTGGAGGTGGCATAGAATTTTTCACCATTTGTCATTTGGAATTTTCTTGTAACATTGTCTTGATAAGAGGAGCCAAGTCTTTGTCAGTTGATCATTATTGAAACATAGCTGTTACTATTCACTATGTTCTCCTGAGTTTGCTCACTTTTGTTTGCATCATTTCATATAAGTTCTCCCAGGTTTTTTGGAAAACATCCTGCTGATCACTTTGTATAGCACAATAGTATAACATTACAATCATATGGTATAACTTAATAAGCTACTCTCCAATTGATGTACATTCTCACATTTCAAAACTTTTACCCTTGTAAAAATAAATATTATAAATATTTCTATATATACAGTAAATTTTATCTTTTTTTAACCATTCTGAGATACTCAGAGAATGTTATTACTGGATTCAAGTGTACATAATGTTTATAGCACTTTGGACACAATTTTAAAGTATTCTCCTCCATGGTTGGATCAATTCACAATTCTACCAAAAGTAAATCATTTTACCTGGGTTTTTAGAGAAAGGAGAAATAATTTAAGAATTACTGGACTATGTGAAATTCAGGACCAAAAAAGAGCCTGAAGAGAATCTAACAAGAAATTATCAAGGAAGTCTTTCCTAATATCCTAGAACCAAAGGGTAAAATAATCATTGAAAGAATCCACCTATCACCTCTGAAAGAAAACTCAATATTAAAGCTCTAAAATGTATTATAAGCCCAATTAGAGAATCATCAGGTCAAGGAGAACATACTGCAAGTGACCAGAAAGAAACAATTTAAATATTGTGGAAGCGAAGTCAGGATTATGCGAGAGTTAGCAGCTTCTACATTAAAGGATCACAGGGCCCAGGCATGATATTCTGGAAGGCAAAGGAGCATAGTTTACAAGCAAGAATCAACTACCCAACAAAACTGAGCATAATCTCTCAGGGGACAAGATGGATATTCAAAGAAACAGAGGACTTTTAATCATGCTTAATGAAAAAAAAAACAGAGCAGTTAACATGACAAAACAGGAAAATGATTAATGCTGAAGAGGATGTTTGAGAATTGGAACATTATTACATTGTTGGTGGAGTGGTGAACTGATCCAGCAATTCTGGAGAGCAATTTGGAACTATGCCAAAAGGGCTATAAAAATGGGCATACACTTTGACCGAGCAATACTACTTCTAGGGCTATATCTCAAAGAGATGACACAAGTAGGAAATGGACCAATATGTATAAAAATATTTATAGAAACTCTTTTTTGTGGTGGCAAACAATTGGAAATGAAGGGGATCCACATCAGTTGAAGAATGGCTAAACAAATTGTGACATATGAATGTAATGGAATAGTATTGTGATATAAAAAATGAAGAGAATATGGACTTCATTATAAGCTGGAATGATGTATGTGAACTGATGCTGAGTGAGGGGCACAGAACCAGGAGACCATTACACCTGATTACAGACACACTGTATCTGTAAGGACTAACTTTGACGTGTTTGAGTCCTCTCATCATTGCATGGTTCAATGACAGTTCCAAAAGACTCATGAGGAAAAATGCTATGCATATCCAGAAAAAGAATTATGAAATCTCAATGCAGATTGAGGCAAAATAGTTGCTCCCTTTTTTTTTTCCTTCTTTTTTGGTTTCACTTCACTTGTCTCATGATTCTTTTCATTGGCTATAATTCTTCTTTACAACTGGACTATTATGTAAATAATTTCAATATGAAGGCACATGTAGAACCTACATTGGATTAAATGCTGTTTTGGGGGGAGGGTGGAGGAGAGGGAGGGAGAGAAAATTTGGAAACCAAAACTTGTGGAACTGAGTGTTTTAAACTAAAAATATATAAAAAAATTATAATTAAAAAAAACAAAAGAAATGAGGACAAACACACAGATACACATTTATATATGTATACATATATATGTATATAACAAAAGAATTACAGAGTCTGAATGCAGATTGAGGCAAAGTATTTTATTTTTTTTCCTTCTTTTTTGATCTTGTTTCTTCTTTCTCATGGTTCTTTCTATTGGTTATATTTCTTCTTTACAATTTGACTATTATTTAAATAAGTTTCATGCAAAGGTCTATGCAGAACCTACATCAAATTACATTCTGCCTTGGGAGGTGGGGGGAGGAGAGGGAGGGTGAGAAAATTTGGGACTCAAAAACTTGTTGAACTGAGTGTTGTAAATTTAGACTAAAAATAAGTTTATAAAAATCATAATCCTACAATTTGTTGTTCATAAGAAACCCATTTCAATCAGAAAGAAACACACAGTGTAAATGTAAAAGGTCAAAGAGAATATATTTTGCTTCAGCTGAAATTAAAAAAAGAAACCAGAGGTAGCAATCCTGATCTCAGACAAAGCAAAACCAAAATAAAACATAATTAAAAGGGATAAGGATGAAATCTACGTTTTGCTCAAAGGTTCCATAGACCATGAAGTAATATCAATACAAAACACATGCACCAAGTGTTATATCATCTACATTCTTAGAAGAGAAATTAAGTGAGTTACAGGAAGAAATCAATAGCAAAGCTATGGAGGATCTCAAGCTCCCCGTCTCAGACCTAGATAAACCTAACCAAAAATTAAAGAAGAAAAAGTTAAGGAGGTGACTAGAATTTTAGAAAATTAGATATCCTAGACCTCTGGAGAAAATTTAGTGGGGATACAAAGGCATATGCCTTTTATTCAGTGACACATGGCACCTACACAAAAATTGACCATATATTAGGGCATAAAAACCTCCCAACCCAATGCAGAAAGGCAGAAATATCAAGTAGATCTTTTCAGATCCTGAAGTAATAAAAATTATATGTAACAAAGGGTCATGGAAAGATAGACTAAAATTAATTGGAAACAAAATAACCGAATCGAAAGGAATCTGTGAATCAAACAACAAATCACAGAAAAAAATAAATAAGTTTATACAAGAGAATGACAGTAATGAGATAACATACCAAAAATGTATGGTATGTAGCCAAAGCAGTTCTTAGAAGAAATTAAGTATGTCTATATGGTTCATTGAATAAAATTGAGAAAGAGGAGATCGATGAATTAGGCATGCCACTAATAAAAGCTGGAAAAAAGCAAATTAAAAATCCCCAATTAAACACCAAATTTGAAATTCTGAATATCAAAGGAGAACTTAATAAAATTGAAATTAACAAAATTATTGAATTAATAAATAAAATTAAAATCTGGTTTTATGAAAAGAAAAAAATCAAATAGAAAAACCTTTAGTTAAGTTGATTACAAAACAAGAGAGAAGAAAAACAAATTACAAGAATCAAAAATGACAAGGGCATATTCAACATCAGTGAAGAGAAAATAAAAACAATAACTAGTAGCTATTTTGCTGAACTGTATGCCAATAAATCTGACAAACAGTGAGATGGGTGAATACGTAGAATATATATATATATATATGAATTGTCCAGTTTAACAAAAGAAGAAATAGGATACATAAATAGCCCCATATCAGAAAAAAAGAAATTGAGCTAGCCATCAATGAAATCCCTAAGGAAAAAAAAATCATCAGAGCAATACGAATATACAAGTGAATAATACCAAACATTTAAAGAACAATTTATTCCAATGCTACATAAACTATTTGGAGAAAGAGGTAAAGAAGGAGTCCTACCAAATTATTTTTCATGATACAAATATGGTGCTGATACCTAAACTGAGAAAAGCCAAAACAGAGGAAGAAAATTATAGACTAATATTCCTAATGAAAATAAATTTTAAAATTATAAGTAAAATATTAGCAAGAGATTATATCAAGTTATCAACAGGATAATACACTATGACCAGTAAGGATTTATACCAGGCATGCAGGCTTAGTTTGATATTAGAAAAAATGTCAGCAGACTTGACTATATATACAAAAAAATTATATG
This sequence comes from Trichosurus vulpecula, assembly GCF_011100635.1. NCBI lineage: Eukaryota > Metazoa > Chordata > Mammalia > Diprotodontia > Phalangeridae > Trichosurus > Trichosurus vulpecula. The sequence continues at coordinate 318,847,276 of NC_050573.1, read as the reverse complement.
ATGATCTCAATATATGCATAAAAACCTTTTTGACAAAATATAATACCCATTCCTATTAAAAAGCACTAGAGAGCATAGGTATAAATGGAATTTCCTTTAAAATGATAAGTAGCACGTATCAAAAACAATCAGCAACATTGTATGTTGTGGGGATAAGCTTAAAGCATTATCAAAAAAGATCAGGGGTGAAAAAACATTATCTGTTATCACCACGGTTATTCAATATTGTAATAAAAATGTTAGCTTTAGTAATAAGGGAAGAAAAGGACATTGAAATAAAAATATGCATTGAAGAACAAAGGTATCACTCTTCGCAGAAAAATATTGTGGTATACTTAAAGAATCTGAGAGAATAAACTAAAAAAAACTACTTGAAATAATTAAAAATGTTAGCAAAGTTGCAGCATGTAAAATAAACCCACAGAGATCATTTTCATTTCTCTATATTAGTATGAAAGTTCAACAGCAAGAGATTTGAAAAGAATTTACTTTTAAAATAACTGTGGACAATATAAAATATTTAGGAGTCTACTCACCTAGAGAAACCCAGGAACTATATGAACATAATTACAAAATACTTTTCATACAAATTAAGTCTGATCTAAATGATTAGGAACATATCACTTGTGCATGGGCAGTCCAAAGTAATAAAATAAAAGTGACATTTTAAAAATTAATTTACTTATTCATTGCCATATAAAACTACCAAAAACTTATTTTGTTGCTCTAGAAAAAAATAATAAAATTTATCTGGAAGAACAAAAGGTCCAGAATATCAAAGGAATTAATGAAAGGATATGCAAAGGAAGGGGGCCTAGCCTTACCAGATCTAAAACTATATTACAAAGCAGCAATCATCAAAACTGTTTGGTACTCACTAACAAATAGAGTGGTAGATAAGGGGAATAGGTTAGGCACACAATTCACTATTCAACAGCTATAGTAATCTACTGTTTGATAAACACAAAGAGTCTGAAGACGACAACAACAACAACAAAACTACTTGGAAAACTGGAAAATAGTGTGGCAAAAACTAGGCATAGACCACTATCTTACACCATATACCAAGACAAGGTAAAAATTAGTACATGGTTTAGACATAAAGGATGATACCATAAGCCAATTAAGAGAGCAAGGAATAGCTTACTGGGCAGATCTATGGAGAAGGAAGAATTTGTGTCTAAACAAGAGATAAAGAACATTATGAAATGCAAAATGGATAATTTTGATAACATTAAATTGAAAAGGTTTTGAAAAAACTTCTTTGAACTGATGCTGAGTGAAGTGAGCAGAATTAGGAGAACAGTGTACACAGTAACAGTCGCAGTATGTGATGACTATGTACATATATACACATACACATGTGTGTATATACACACAAACACATATGTGTATATATGTATGTGTTTTATACATATACATACATGTATACACTCACACACAAACATACACACACACATACACACACACACACACACATACATATGTAAATATGCGGAAGGTCAATTACAAACAAAAATTTCACAGGGCCAGAGTTTCTTCTCATGACAAGCCCACAAGTGGAAGACAATACAACAATTTTTTTGGGTCACACGACCAGAGTTCTCTGAAGAGAACAGGTTACACAGTCTTTGATTTGCTTCACTTAAGGTACACAGGTAAAAGAATAGCAGTGATTGGTGAGTTTTGCAAGATTTTAATTGATCATTTTAAGCTTCATTGTTAGTTTGACTAACAAAAGAGGCAATTCTGTGAAATCTAAATTTGTAGTATATTTATTACATAAACCATATCTATTATTATGAAAATCATAATTCCCTTCATAACTGATGTAGGGAAAGTGCCTCATTGTGATTAAACATCATTTAGACCTTTACATCAGATGATGTAGTTTTCTTCATTGAAGGGTGAAGTTGTGAACCTGGCCAGTGGTCCTAATTCTCTCAGTCATTTTGTACCCAGCCAACTCATTTGACATATCTGGAGCTCAACTTCTGATAATATCTAGGTCTTTCTTGGAGATTACCTCATATTTTCATCTCTCTGAGGACAGAGGACAGCTCTCATTGCACCTATGTATACATTGTCAACTCTGGTAATAAATAACCAAAGAGGCACAGGTTTTACAACCACTGAACTCCAGAAATATCAAGAATTCACACAGATTAAAAATTATATTTTTTCTTTACACCTTTGGGGAGAGAAATTAAATAATGCTAGGGCATCCTTTAGTAGAAGACCCAAGGCAATGGGGCTAACCCTTGATTTTTATATTTGTGGCTAAATAATCAAACAGTGTAGTGTAGTTAGAGTGGTGAGGCACAGTAACAATGATAAAGCAAGGTTGTCTAGTGACAAAAAGACCACTCATAGCTGGGCTTCATGTATGGGCCTGTTGGTGCTGTCCAGAGCTCAAAGACCATCAGTTCTGTGATTTAGTTGTAGCAGTGTTCATCAAGAGGGTACTGCAAAGGAGGGTTGTTATGCCCAGATCAGAGCACATGCTTGGTAATCCTTTGCTCTGGAAAAGAGTGTGTCATCTGATGGGGGGGGGATTTCCCCTTTTTGGCTAAAGGAAGGAGGTTTTAAAGAACCCCTCTCATTATGGCCAATAAAGGAAGGGTGGGTATAAGCCAAGATGTCAGATGAAGCCAATTGGGCAAGGACAAGATGTTGACTTAAGATTAGCTTAGGGGTTAGAGTAGCAAAACTAACGATTTGTTAGCACCTCCCCATATACAATTATAAAATGGCATTTTTATCCCTGGAGGTCATTTTCTTGAGGGGACCTACTGGAGAAATGTGTCTCAGCTATCATTTCAAAACTCCCAATAGGCAAAGAGCATAAGCAAATAGAATAATAGGTCTTGTCTTGGGTACATAAAAAAGGAAGAGGAAAAAAAAAAAAAACCTTAGTATACTCAGCCCATGTCTGGAATCTTTGGACAACTGTCTCATCTGGGTTGTCATCTGCTTCTGTCTCCATATTAGATCAATCTTGAGGTCCATGGAGAGTTTTACCATTCATTAAGGAGTGGAGTTTTCCTCAGATGATCCAGGAATCTTCATTCACGTGTTTGGCATTTGTGGCAGTAGTAAGAAGGACATCGTAGGGGCCCTTAGAAACAATGATTGACCAACTGGGGGCGAGTTTTCAAATAAGACATAAGGATTACTTGAGATCTACAATTGTGAGATAACTAGTTTCATTAATATTTGGATCTGAGTTTCTGGTTAGCCTAACATAGGTCCTTGGTTAAATGTCTTAAAATAGCACAGAGAGATTGTCCAGTTTTCCAGCCGTGGAGGTCTAGGTTAAAATAATACAATATGTTTTTCATAAATTCATAAGCAAATCCATCATCAAGTTGTCTTAATATCAAGTTACAGATCAAGCTATTTAGATGGCTCATAATGGACTAGGTCTGAGAAAGGAGATTTTTACGTCACCAAGGTAACCAAGGAAATTTAAACAAAACCAGGATCTCAAAGCAGAGGTCAGATACCAAAGTCTCAGAATTTGAGACTAAAAACAAAAGACCAAAGCAATACAATAATTATCACCAATTATAACTTAGGTTAAGTCTCCTTGTATCCAAGTTATCTATTCTCAATGTCCATTTAAGTAGCACATTTTGATTCTCAGATGTCTCATCTAGTCCCTAGATATCTTTTCTGGGACAATAGATTTTATTCTCAGGACACCTCTGAAGGGGGCTCAGCTTCTCTCTTTCCAAACCTAGAAGTTAGTAGATAATTCTGACTTAATTTAGTACAATCACTTGAAAATGATTCTCCAATTTTGAAACTTCAGAGAATATCAGTTCGTATACCATTTGCCGTTTCTTTCCTTGTCTAAATCTTGTAACTGATATAAGAATATTTAAAAAAAAATTAAGGATAATGAGCTTTTTTGCCTTTTAAAATTTTCAGACAGATACCTTAAAATGGGAATATAATTTCTTTTTCTTTACCATTATCAATAGAATTTATGTGTAAAATTCTTAATCCAATTTTGAGAAATTATTACCCAAACATACTCAAAGCCTAAGTTTTCATGATAGATAAATTTAGAAGCCAATTGTATAAATGCATATATAGTTCTTACAAAAAAAATCTAATTCTTTTGCTGCTTTCTCAAAATTTACTATATCATTTAATAAGAAGACTTTTATATAACATTTTTGTCTTATTACTTTGCCTAGTTATTTCCCCCTTAGGAGGATATCATCCATATATTGTAATTTGACCATAAAACTGGATTAAAATTTTATAATGTTCATATTTGTTTCCTATGATAGTAACTCAGAAATTTTCCAGTATCAATCCAGCATTTAAAAGATTTGGTGTTGCAACTTATGAAACTCCTTGGTTATAAAAATTTGCTATCAAAGGAAAAGGAGGTACATAGTTATAATAAGGTCATATATCATAACAGGAGGAAAACCATCTTACCTGTGTTTGATTCCCTGCATGAGTCATATCTGACAACTAATCATATAGTAACAGGGTGTTAAAAGCCAGGCTCAAGATTAACAAGGTTGGGAATTTTCCTTTTCAGAAAGGAAATAGAACATTGGGGATATAATGTGGAGTGGCCAAGGTCATCCCTGAAATTTTTCACACGCACACAAATCCATGTGCAGCAGTGCCAAAATTGTGGCACATACCATTTTCTACTATTGGCTTCGCAAAAATTCCGACAAATCTCCCTGTAATCAAAACTCAAAAAATATTAAATTATAATCCAAAGAATTTTTACCTTAAATAGCAAAAAATCACTAACCACCACTTAGGGCTTGAATACCTTTCCTGATGTTACCCGGACAGTTAACATTTAATGAATCCTTGACTTATAAATTAAAAATAACCATATTTTGGGGCTTTGGAAATACAGCAAATACCTGATAGTTGATTCATCATCAATATGTTGAAGCAACATCTTCAACCCATATACACTTTCATAATAACCAAGAATTTCATTTGAAAATTTTCTATTTTAATAAAGTTAGTACTATTATTAGTTTTACAAAAATTAATTAATTAAATATTTGGTTTCAAATATCTGTTTTTATCATATCCTTTTAAAAGCCCAGTTTATAAACTAAAAGTGTCCAGATTAAAAGGGAATTTTTTTTTCTAGCAGCATTTCTGTAACAGTATTCTTTCAATTTTACCATATATGAATTATGATAATAACACAAACAATATCGTGTATTAAAAACATGAAACAAAACTTCAGATGACATCCATTCAGTCAATTGCATTTCCAAAATATCCCATATTAAAAAAAAAATATTAATTGTATTACTGTTGGCATTATGGGGCCCACTTTAGATTTATAACAATTATATGCAATTAAAGAAATAATGATGATAGAATATTTAACATATGTCAATCACTGTTATAAACACTTTTTAATAATTTTGATCCTCACAACAACCCTGGGGGTGGAACCATTGCTATATTTCTGTTTACTGATCAGTAAACTGGGGCAAACAGATATAAGATAACTTGCTTGAGATTACATAACTAATACATTTCTGCAACTGGGATGTAATTCAATTTTCCCTACATTTTCCAGCATTTTCTTTTAACACCTGTATCTTGGAACCTGATCTAAAATGAGAGGTTAACAGGAAAAGAGGGAGAGCATCTCTGAATTGGAGAAAGGGGTCTCAGGAAATCTTAATTTAAATAATATTTTCACGGTCAAGGGAGGTTTAAGAAGAAATGGTTATAAAGTGCAAACTTTAGATTTGTTTTTTCTCCCTCACTCTGTGGTTCCTTCCAAATTAGCTACCTTCCTTCATTTACCCAAAGCAAGAAAGCTATTAATCCTCAGGGGGAGTAAAAATGCCATTTTAACTTTTATAGGATTTAATTCTTATCTTTCCTTAAAACAAATTCTACAATTTCTATAATATTGCAGAAGGAAATGAGGTCCTGCAATTAACCTAAATTCCAAGGGTTCTCTCATGCAATCTTAAAGTGGTAAGTCTTCAAACTCTTTAATTTCCAAAATCTACGAAGATGTTTTTAGAAATTCTACAAACTGATTATTGTACTTTATTTCTTTAATTCCAATGTGGTAAAAGCTGAAATGACATGAAAAAAGTTTTTCCTCTTTTCTTATAGCCTAGTCTCCCTGAGAAATTTCCCTAAAGTGAGAATTATTCTGGCTTACAGGGACAATTGCTTCAGATATGAAAGTTCATTCATCTTTCCCAGTGTTATAAACACTTTGGCTCTCCCTTGGCAATTTTTCTTGCTGGCTATATTTTAAATCCTTGAAGGGAACAGAATCTACAAACAACACAAACACAGAACAGACATTTTACATTTTCTAAAGATACAAACACAACTGAAATGATAAGACAGACAAATAATTGCATCTAAGTTTTTTAAGGGAATTTGTCACAAAAAGAATCTTTTTTTCTGGTTTTGAATAGCCATTTAATGAAAACATCCCATTTGGGGTATTTAATTTTCTTGCCAGATTCATCAAGTGATTTCTTAAAGTAATTTTTTTTTCCAGTCAAATAAACCCCAAGTTGGCCAAAGCTGATTGGAGTCATCTTGGGTCAATTTCTGCCAATAAATTACATACTGGCAGGTTTGAGGCCCCTGATTTAGAATGTAGGCTGTTGTTTTCTCAGGGGGAATCATCATCCCCAGCTTGTATATAGGCCTAAGGGAATGCAGTACCCATTTCTACAGATCATAAGACGCACATTGAAAAAAAATCCCTATTAGTAAAAGAAACCCAAAACCTCTCCCAAGGATGGGCCAAACAAAACCTCTCCCAGAGAAGGCCTAAGCTAAGCCTCTCTTGAAGGATGGACAACTAAGCCTCTATTGAGGGAAGGCCAAACAAAATCTATCTTCAGTTGTGAAAGTCAAAATTTCAGTCTTCCAAGGCACCAGAACTTTACCAAAGACAGTAGCTTGAGAAGCAGAGAAGGAAAATCACCCAGTGTCACTCTCCACGTACAAATTAAGAGGAACTCAACAGACTCCAGTGTGTATCATACTTTGGTTTGCACTGGGAGCAGGGAAATGGTTATTATTCACTTTCTGATCCCACTGCTACCACCAAACCATCAACCATGGCAATAAATAAACAAAGAGTGACAGAGGTTTATCAAAAAGTGTTAACTCTCAAGAGACCAAAGAGCTCACATAGGTTAAAAGCAAAAGACTCTTTTTATTCTATTGGGGAAGAGAAATTAGACACATGTGTTGGGTCTCCTCTAGCAGGAGATGCTAGGCAGTGGGCTAAACCTTCCTTTATGTATTTGTAACCAGATAAAGATTCAAAAATTGAAGTGTAAAGCAACAGTGGTGAAGCACAACAATAGTCAGGTAATGTTGTCTAGTGACAAAAAGTCCATTCATAGCAGGGCTTCATGTCTGTGGATATTGGTACTTGTCCAAGTTCAGGGGCCATAATTTCTGTGATTTAGTTGCAGGAGTGTTCATCCAGGGGTTGAGCACAACCAAACTCAGGGCATAACTTGCCTGCTAGGACTTAACTCTGGAAAACAGGGGGTCTTGTGATAGTGAAAAAAGGAGGAATGAAAAGAGAAGGGTGGACTTGGACCCTGACCCTGTCAACACACACATTAATACACTGGAGCAAGGATTCCTAACAATGATGTGTGTGTGTGTGGCGGGGGGGGGGTTGTGATGGAATTTTGGGCAATCTGGTTAAGCCAATGGAGCACTTCTCAGAATATTGTTTTTAAATGCATTAAATAAAACACATAAGATTAAAAAGGAATCCAATTATATGAAATATATTTAATACACACATATGTGTGCATATGCACAATGATTATGCATATTTGAATTCAAACATATGCATATTTACACATATGCATATAAACATAGCATAATAAACATGACAGAAAACACAAATATTTGTTAACTTACTTAACTAGTATGCCTTAAGAAATGAGAGGACTGTCTCTCAGGATCTGTGACCCTTCAGTTACATCCATATAGACTACGTGCACACAGACATACAATGTATGTGTGCATGTATGCATGCATGTGCATATGTATGTGTACATGTGTATACATGTATATATTTATACATGTGTATATGTCTATACATGTGTATGTAAAAAAAGTTCACAGACCTCTGTAAAGACATCCTAATTTATAGTATTAGGAGTCTTTCCCACCAGCCCATTCTCATCAGGTACCTAACCCAATAGGTAAGAAATATCTTTATTTCCAGAAAGACTTAAGATTGGAAAGCCTTTCATTCATAACTGTCAGTGAATCAGTCAACAAATATTTAATAATCACCCAGCATGTACTAGGCATTTGGTTAATATTGAAGATTGAAATAAAAAGTCAAAGACTGCCCCCGTTGTCAAAGTGCTAACAAACTATTGAGAGACATAAAATACACAAAGCTATGTATAAACAAGATTATAAAATATAAATTAGAGATAACTGAGCAGTTCTCATAGGCATGACTGATCTTGTATCTGAGGCCCAGAAAACTCACAAATATTTTCATTTTAATCTTGGTTCTATGTGACCTCATGCAAGTTAGTCACAACCTTTCTGGAACTAAGTTCCTTCTTCTACAGAAAAAAATAATGTTTTTAGAGAGAATCTCTAAATTATATTTAATCTTTCTCTATATTATTTGAGTATGCCTGTAAGGAATACATTCTGAAATTGAGGCATCCACAATAAAATCAAATATATGGTCCAAATCCATGCTTTACTTTCATAGATAATGATTAATTTGTGCTCTGAACAATGACAAAACTATTAAGGAAAACCAGGGTAGAAGTTAACATTATTCTTTATTATTCATTGTTTAATTTCAATATTTAAGTATTATTTTCAATAATGGAAGTGAAATCCTTGATTCTGAAACATTTAAAATTTTTTTATAGTTATGCTACTGAGCCAGTGGTTTCTTTCTGTCTTTCAAAACAGGTGCTTGAAAGAAATCATCCTCAATCATCTTTCCATTATTCAAGAGTTATCAAATTTGTAAGCCTGAAATTGAGAGCAGGATAAATAATTCTCCTTTTGCAAATCCCTTCCATTACTTTTTTCCCCTTTCTGCTTAGTATACTTTTTCTTCTCCAACCTTCCATACTTTATTATTTCCCCTTGCCTCCTGTAGAGAAAGCAACTATCATTTCTCTTCGAAAGAAACAAAACAAAACAAAACATAACAGGCCCATGTATAATGGAAGAGACAGTGGGTGAGCTACGAAGTGTGAGCATGTGTATGGCGTTCCACAGAGCTTGGTGAGCCAAGATTCTGAACTGCTATTTTCTCCTTAATTTTTATCTTGCCTTTTGAAGCAGGAAATAAATTCAAACAAAATCAGAGTCATAATTGAATTTGTTCAAATGCCACATAAGTGGCTTGATAATAGTTTACCCTTTCAATTAAGATATTTTTGCCAAGAGAGCAGGGAGCCACACTTCATCACTTTAGAATTTTGATCATGGGGGAGGGTGAATTGTCAATAACAAAAGTAATTTATTCCACTATATTAAAAACAGACATTCATATGCCTTTAAAAAGCATTTCTGATCTATAAGGCATTCATGTTTCTTTTTTCTTCTTTATTGGTTAGTTCAATAATAAATGAAATTAGTTTTTTAAATAGTTGTCATTTTATTTTCAAAATGACCTATTTGATGACAAGAGTCAACAGTTAGCAAACATTTTTAAAAAAGTGATCATGTTGTGATTGTACAATTAAATCTTTGGACACTGGGGGGAAAAGAATCTGACAGAGATTCATCCATTACTTAAAGGAGCAGGTCCCTCTAATTTTACAGAGGCACTTTCTTCCACATTGCAAGTCTAGGGAGAGGATTTAATTCAATGGGAAAAGTCTCTGTTTTTAAAGAGCTCCATTTTCATTTGCAGTTCACAAAGCTATTTTTCCTCCTTGTCCACTCTCTCACTTTTATAAAACAACATTGTTTTCTAATGCATACATAAGCCACCTGGCTTGGTTTTCGTCTCCAGCTTAATGGGTGAGTGGAGTGAGTCTGCCAGAAGTTTGAAGTGAATCTACAAAGAGCTTATACTACTATTTTAGCTTTCAGCAGATAGCACTCTGTTTTTCTGATCATGTATTCAATTTATTTAAATTGTGGCACCTAAGGAAAAATCTCTTTTTCTCCTTTTACTATTTTCAACTAAGCTTGCTTTTTGGCTTGTTGCACTGAATCTGAGGTCCCATACATCCTCTCCCTTGGCAATTAGACAATTTTCTAGGTGACAGAAGTATTTAAATAATTGGTGACCCTAGTAGGTCATGATCCATTGTATAGTTGACTTAATGTTAGAAACAAATACAATACAATATGTCATGCTTTTTTCCACTCAAGGTGAATGCATAATAGCAGAGGATTTGTAGCAGTAAATTATCTCAAATAGATATTCAATTTGCTTTCTGGGAAAATCTTTAGAGATGACACTTGAGGATGATCAGAACATTATCATCAGTAAGCTATTATAAGAATAGCTAATTACAACATGCATCTCAACACCATAGTTATGATTCTGAAAGTACATTTGGTATAAACACCTATTTCAGGGATTTATACTTTTTGAATTTCTCATTAAGAACAATAACTAGCATTTATATGGTTTTAAGGTTTGCAAAGCACTTTAAAAATAATTTCTCATCAAATGCTCATAGTAAATCTGGAAGATATATGCTGTTTTTGTCTGCATTTTACCTCTCCTTATTAGAGGAAACATATTTGAAATCTATTTGAAAGCCCACATGCATAAATCAGCTACTTTTATGTTTATTAATATCAGTTCACATTTATATATAATGTTTTATTGTTTACAAAATTTATCTATGCATCATTTTATTTGAGCCAAACAATTGACCAGTGATTGAGATGTTATTGTTAATTTCATTTTACAAGTTTAAAAAAAATAAAGATAAAAAATTCCATTTTACAGACAGGAACAGTATGACACAAATAGGGAAAGTGTGACACACATAACTTAAATAAATTGTACATGGTCATATAGGTAGCAAGAGTCTAAAGAAACAATCCAAATTTTAAAATTCTAATTGACAATTAAAGGATCTCTCAGGAGATTATCACTCAAGAAGATAGACCTTCAAAACAGGTAGCTCTGGAGGCCTGAGGGACTAATAATAATAATAAAATATAGTACTATGTGTCAAGTATTATGTACTTTATTATTGTTATCTCATTTCATCCTCACAATAATCTTGAAAGGAGAATGTTATTATCTCCATAAAATTACAAAGCAGCAGCAACTGATTCACATACACCCCCATATAGCCACACTACTTGCCGTATCTTTTTCCATTTCTGTGTTTTAAGAAAAGAAAAATACATATTTCTTCCATTTTCCAGCCCGTATAATGAAAGCATCTTATTTCTAATTCAATTTTTTTGTTGTTGCTCAGGAATTTCAGTCACATCCAACTCTTCAGGACCTCGATTGTGGTTTTCTTGCAAAGATACTTCTCTTTCCTCCTCCAGCTTGTTTTACAGATAAGAAAACTAAGACAAACAGAGGTGAAGTGCATGGTCAAATAGCTAGTAAATTTCCTAGTTCAGAGTTGAACTCAGGTCTTTCTGAACTCCAGGCCAGGTGCTATATCCGCTATGCCACCTAGTTGCCTTAATTCAATGAATAGTCTAAACACATAACGGATCATCTAGGAAAACTGACCATTTATGTTTTCTCAGGATATGCTGGAACTTTTCATGTTCTTAACCAACTCTATGCCAAATGTTCTTGGATAGGTCTTACTGAGGCCATCCCCTTTTAGCTTTTTATCAACATGCGAAAAATTATACATTTATAAGTCATTCAGCAGTTGACATTTTTTTTTTACTTTGCCTCAGCAGAAGTATATTCAACATGGAACGGCACTGAGATCACTTCAAGCTGATTCAAGTAAGGGAAGCTTCTTTGCCAGAGTTACCCACCAAAATCCACAAGCAATTGACCAGAGTTTCACTGGAATTCCCTCATTGATGCTTTGTATTCATATGGTACAGAAATGGCATCAACAATAAGATGGTTATTCCCCTTAAGGAAGACAAAACAAAAGAGCCAGAAGTTTGGATGTTAGCTATTGTAGTTTCACTATTTCTGGAGCAGTACTCTACATTTACATGTACACACCATATTTCTTTGTTGTTATTTCTCCTTCCTTTTTGAAGAGGACCAATGATATAATTCAGCAATATCTTGACTTGATTGTGAATTGGATTTAAGTAAGGTAGAGTAACACAAAGTTCTCAGCCTCAGTCTCTCTTCCTGAGTCATCAAAGTGTGGTGGCAGGACAAAGGTTAAGGTGAATAGTGGTAGCCTGGGATTCAGTTAACGACCTTGGCATCATTGATGCCTGACCTTGCTCTAGACACTCTACAGTGCCTACTTCAGCTGCCTTCATGGCTGTTGGAAAAAAATATTCTCATCCACACATTTAACCAGAGTAAATCTTCACAAGCTTCAGGTAGAAATCTCCCTAACTTACCAATAAATGTGTGAACTGTCAGTTACCTTCAACCTGTTTTATCCCATATTTCAAGATGGTTTTACCAGGTTATGGTTATTGTGAATGCCACAGCTTCTTAGAGCCACAGGTGAAAGTTGGTTAAGATGGATGACTAGCCCTGAAAAGGCCTCAGAAAGTCCTCACCTCAGAGATGCTGGTCCTCCCTGAGCACCCATATAATCCATTAGTCAGTGGAACAGATGCAGAGAAGGAGGGTTGCTTACTTTCTTTCACCTTTCCTATCACCACAATTAGTTATTTGCCTGATTTTTCAATAAGCATCAGATCATCCAAGATAATAAAAATGAATAAAACTATTACTAACTGACCTGATGCTGACAGATTAGTAAGCTAGTGACATTGTTAGAAAGGAAAAGAGTTATTTGTGCTTTGCCTTTCCATTTTCTTTGTCCTATAACAATGTCTAGGACAATATTTGGGCCAGAGATACATGTTCTATCTATAGTCAAAGACTACAAGGCCAGTTCAGGAACTTTATGTATAGATTCCATTTGGGGCAACAATGATTACTTTCCACTCATATATAAGGATGAAGTAAACCACAGAGGAATGTAAATACCATTTAGTACTTCTCCTTTCAAGAGTGTTCCAGAATGTTACTCATAACAGGTGTTTTCATAATCTGAGAAAATTAGGAAATACTATTCAGTGACCTTAAAACTCATATTAATGGTCAAGCAGTGATCTTGTGATGGAGACACTGAGCAGCAACATAAATCATGAAGAAATAGAAGTTTCTCAACAACTGTTTGTGAGGCTTTCAGAAGCACATTCTATTCATACTGATTTACCTAAGTACACACACACACACACACACACATCTATGTACATATGTAAACATGTGTATGCATACACACCAATCTTTCAAGAAACATTTATTAAGTATGTGCTTAACCATGTGCCAGGCACTGTGTTAAGTGTTAGGAAAATTTTTAAAGAGGCAAAAGATAGTTCTTGCCCAAGCAGGTCTTACACTCTATTAGGGCAGACAACAGGCAAACAAATATATGTGATATAAGCTATCTTTGGGATAAACAGGAAAAAAAGTTAAATGAAAGAAGGCCCTAGAACTGAGAGATTTTCAAAGGTTTCTTGTGAAAGGTAAGATTTTTATTTGGATTTAAAGGAAATCAGGAATATCAATAGGTAAAACAAAAGAGGAAGAACATTCCAGGCATGTGGGGAAGCCAGTGAAAATAACATGCATTCATGTATACACATATATGTAGATATAGATATATCAATAAATGAATATAGTTGTAGAGATTTAGTAGAAAACTTTCAACTAAAATAGGTCAGGTGTTAGAACTAATTATGACATGATTAAGATATCTCCAAAGGGAAGTACATTACTAGTACAATTTGCCTAAAGGTAAAAAGATGTAACACAGAATTTCAACTTTAGGTAACTATTCTCTAAAGTAATGTTCACAAAAATACATCTTTAAAGGCACTAAACATACCAAAAGGAGACCATTTTAGAGGCCATACAAAGAAAATTAAGAAGATTGTAAATAAATTCCTTGTAATTTTATTAAAATAATCAACAGTTTTATTTATTAGGAAAGTGAGGGAAACTCTTTTTTAAAAACATTTTCCACATTAGTCACGTTGTAAAAATGAATAAGAACCAAAAGGGAAAAACCACTAAAAAGAAACAAAATTTTAAGAAAGAAAAAATAGACTGTTTCCATCTCCATTCAGGTGACAAATTTCTTTCTCTGGATTGGGATAGCATTTACCATCATGAGTCTTCTGGAATTGTCTTAGATCCTGGCATTACTGAGAAGAGCTAAGTCTGTCAAAGTTGGCCATCACACAATGTTACCGTGTACAATGTTCACCTGGTTCTACTCACTTCATTCAGCATCACTTCATTCCAGAATTTCAGGTTTTTTTTTTTTTCCAACTGCTCATCATTTCTTATGGAATAATAGTATCCCATTAGAGTCATAGAGTACAACTTGTTTAGCCATTCCCCAAATGGGCATCCTTTCAATTTCTAATTCATATATATACTGGCCTATGTTTAGTTTCTATGATACTATTTTGTAGTTTTCCAGCAGTTTTTTGTCAAATATTGAGTTCTTATCACAGAAGCTGGAGTCTTCGGGTTAATGAAACAGTAGATTACTATAGTCATTGACTACTGTGTCCTTTATACTTAACCTATTCCATGGAGCCACCACTTTTTCATAGCTAGTAAGTAGTTTTGATGATTGCTGCTTTATAATACAGCTTTAGATCTGGTATGGCAAGGCCATGCTTTCTCTTGAATTTCTTTTCATTAATTCCCTTGATATTCTGGACTTTTTGTTCTTCCAGATTAATGTTATTATTTTTTCTAGCTCTATAAAATATTTTTGTAATGTGATTGGTATGGCATGGAATAAATGAATTTAAGTAGAATTGTCATTTTTAAAATTATATTAATTCATCCTACCCAAGAACAACTGATATTTTTTTTCCAATTTTTTAGATCTGAATTCATTTGTGTAAAAAAATATTTTATAACTGTGTGCATACATTTCCCGAATTTCTCTTGGCAGGTAGACTGGCAAATATTTTATATGGTCTACAATTCCTTCAAATTGAATTTCTATTTCTATCTTTTGGTGCTGGGCTAGGTTGGTAGTATATAGAATTGTCAATGATTTATGTGGGTTTATTTTATATCCTGCAACTCTGCTAAAGTTGTTAATTATTTCAAGTGTTTTTAGTTGATTCTCTAGGATTCTCTAAGTATAGCATCGTAAAATGTGCAAAGAAGGATAGCTTTGTTTCTTCATTGCTTATTCCAATTCCTTCAGCTTATTTTTTCTTCTCTTACTGCTTTAAGCTATGATTTCTAGTAAAGTATTGAGTAATAGTGGTCAGAAAGGATATTCTTGTTTCATCCCTTATCTTATTGGGAATACGTCTAGCTTTTTCCTATCACTTGCTCGGTGTTTTTGGTTAGATACTACTTGTCATTTTAAGGAAAAATCCATTTACTCCTGCACTCTTCAGTGGTTTTAGTAGGAATAGCTGCTGTATTTTGCCGAAAAGTTTTTTTCTGCATCTATTGAGGTAATTATATGATTTCTGTTATTTTGTTTTTGTTATTGATATGTTCAATTATGGTGATAGTTTTCCCATTATTGAACCAGTTCTGCATTCCTGGCATAAATCCTACCTGGTCTTAGTGTTTTATCCTCAGGATAAGTTGCTCTAATCCGTTGGGTAATACGTTATTTAAAATTTTTCCATTTATATGCATTAGGGAAATTGGTCTGTAATTTTTCTCTGTTTTAGCTCTTTCCGGTTTAGGTATTTAGGTACCATATTTGTATCATAAAAATAATTTGGTAGGACTTGTTTTTTGCCTATTTTTTCCAAATAGTTTATATAGTATTAGAATTAATTGTTCTTTAAATATTTGGTAGTATTCACTTGTAAATTCATCTAGCCCAGAAGACTTTTTTCTTATGGAGATAATTGATGGTTTGTTAAATTTATTTTCTGATATGGAATTGTTTAAGTATTTTATTTCCTTTTCTGTTAATCTGGAAAAGTTATATATTTTTAAAAATATTCATCTATTTCATTAAGATTGTCAGATTTATTGGCACACAGTTGGGCAAAATAGCTCTTATTTATAATTTTAATTCCCTGTTCATTGTTAATGACTTCACATTTCATTTTTGATTTTGGTAATTAAGTTGTCTTCATTCTTTCTTTCTATTTTTTTTTTACTTTTTTTAAATAATTTTTTCAACATTCATTTTCAGAAGGTTTTGAGTTTCAAATATTCTCGCCATCTTTCCCCTCCTCCATCCCAAGACTGCAAGCATTCTGATTATGCCTTCCTCCAATCTGTCCTACTTTCTATCATCACCGCCTTTCTCTTATCCCCTTCCCTTCTATTTTTGTGTAGGGCAAGATAGATTTCTATACCCCACTGCTTGTATATCTTATTTCCCAGTCCCATGTAAAAACAATTTTTAACATTTGTTTTTCAACTTTGGGTTCCAAATTCTCTCCCTCTCTCTCCACCTACCCACCCTCATTGAGAAGGCAAACAATTTTATATGGGCTATACTTGTGTAGTCACACAAAACACTTCAATAATAGTCATACTGTGAAAGATTAACTATATTTCTCTCCATTCTATCCTGTCCCCCATTTATTCTATTCTCTCCTTTGCCCCTGTCTCTCCTCAAAACTATTTGCTTCTGATTGCTCACTCTCCCAATGTGCCTTTCCTTCTATACCCCCTATACTCTACTTTCCTGTAGGGTAAGATAGATTCCAATACCCAATTGAGTATGTATATTAGACCCTCCTTAAGCCAGAATCAGTAAGAGTAAGGTTCACTCATTCTATGTCACATCCTCCCTCTTCTCCTCCACTGTAAAAGTGTTGCGGCCTAGTTAGAGCCAAGCCCTGTCCTCCTTGGACCTCCAGGCCCAGGGGCCTGCTGAGATAGACTCAGGACTTTGAGATATGGGTGGAGCCAGGTGGAGGGGTCTCGTCTTTGTTGCCTCCCTAGGGATTCCAGGTCTTTGCTCGGATCTGCCTGACCACATGGAACTTCCGGTTGTCTGCCCGGCCTTGCCAGAGCACATGGAGCTTCCTGTTCTTTGCCTGGACTGCCTGCCCACAGGGAGCTTCGGGTTAGCTGGGAAGAGAAGGGGAGGAGAGTAGGCAGAGTCGGGGCAGTCCTAGTTACCCAGGTGTATTGATTTTTTACCTGTCCTTCACCCACGTAAGCAAAGAATGTACCTACGTCACTAAAGATATAAAAGTGCTGCTTGCTGAAATAATAAACAGAGTCCTTCACCATCTTTGGGCTCCCACCCCATTCATTGTCTGCGAGATCAGGTCCTTTGCTTAGGCCAAGGCCTGGGGCTTGGGGGGAACCCCAAGTATAGTTGTGAGGCTTCGGGAGCCTGTAACATAAAAGGTTCTTCTTGCCTCCTTTATGTGAGGTAATTTGCACCATTCTACCACTTCCTATGTCCTTCTACCACTACATTCCTCTCTTGCTTCTTAAATTTATTTTTTAATATCATCCCTTCATATTCAACTCTCTCTGTGTGCTCTCTCTCTCTCTCTCTCGATGTATGTATATATACATATATATATACATATATATACACATATATGTATATAATGTATATGTATATACACATATACATACATATATGTGGATATATAGATAAGTGGATAGATAGATAGATAGATAGATAGATAGATATCCCCTCCAACTACCCCTATAATGAGAAAGGTCTTATGAGTTACAAATATCATCTTTCCATATAGGAATCCAAGCAGTTTAACTTTAACAAGTCTCCTATAACTTCTCTTTCATGTGTACATTTTCATGGTTCCCTTTAGTCTTGTATTTGAAAGACAGATTTTCTGTTCAGCTCTGGTCTTCTCTTCAAGAAGAGTTGAAAGTCTTCTATTTCATTACATATCCATTTTTCCCCTTAAGGATTATACTCAGTTTTTCTGAGTAGGTCATTCTTGGTTATAGTCCTAGCTCCCTTGACCTCCAGAATATCATATTCCAAGCCATCCAGTTCCTTAATGTGGAAGCTGCTAAATCTTGTGTTATCCTGATTGTATTTCCACAATACTTGAACTGTTTCTGCCTGCTTGGAATATTTTCTCTTTGACTTAGGAGCTCAGGAATATGCTACAATATTCCTGGAAGTTTTCCTTTTGGGATCTCTTTCAGGAGGTGTTTGGTGGATTTTTTCAATTTCTACTTTCCTTTCTGGTTGTAGAATATCATGTCAGTTTCCCTTGATAATTTCTTGAGTGATGATGTCTGGGCTCCTTTTTATCATGGTTTTCAGGCAGTCCAGTAATTTTTAAATGATCTCTCCTGCATCTATGTTCCAGGTCACTGGTTTTTCCCATGAGATAATTCACATTGTCTTATTTTTTCATTCTTTTGATTTTGTTTTATGTTTTTATTAATTTCTTATAGAGTCACCAACTTCCATTTCTTCCATTCTAATTTTTAATGAGTTATTTTCTTCAGTGAGCTTTTGGACCTCCTTTTCCATTTGTCCAGTTCTGATTTTTAAGGCGATTTTCTCTTTGGTTTTTTTGGACCTTTTTGGGTCAGTCTATTTTTAAGGTACGAATTTGTTCAGCATTTTGGGGGGTCTCCTTTAGCAAATTGTTGATTTGTCTTTCATCATTCTCATTTCTCTTCCCGATTTTTCTTCTACTTCTCTTTGTTGATTTTCAAAATTCCTTTTTGAGCTCTTCCATGGCCTGTGACAAAATCATATTTTTCTTGGAGGTTCGGATGTAGGAGTTTTGACTTTTTTGTCTTCTTCTGGTTCTATACCTTTGATCTTCTTTGTTACCAAAGTAAGATTCTGTAATCTGAGGTTTTTCTGCTGTTTTCTCATTTTCTCAGCCTACTTAACTTTTAAACTCTTTCTTAATGTAGGATTCTGTTTCCAGGGTGGACACTGCATTGTTCCAAGGTTAAGTGGTTTTGTGCAGCTGTTTTCAGAAATACTTCTACGGACCTGTAAATTTTCCATTCTACAAAGGTGGTATGATTAAAGGAGAGGTGTTTACTCCTCTCCTGAACTTTGTTCTCATCTGTGAGTGACCACAAGAACTCTTTTCTGAATTGGAACTGTGAGGAAGATTCCCTCTCTCCAACTGCTATAAGCTCTTTGTTGCCAGTGCTCACCCTTACCTCAGGAAAGACACCCAGGACGGCAACCCAGAAAGAAACATGGGTAAAGCAAAAGAATTCTGCTGTAGCACCAGCAAAGAGATCCCTGCAACACACCCCCACACATACATCAGCCAGTTGATCACCCTGCACTGTCTGTGGGCTAACAGCTCTAGAAGAAGCCATCGCCCCTGTCTCTGCCCCCACTGCCACCTAGGCCTGGGGCCAGACTGTGCTCCTCTCTCATTCAGGTCTGAAAAAACCTTTCCTACTGAACTTCCAAGTTGTCTTTGGCATTTGTGGATTGAGAAGTCTGGAAAGCACCATAGTTGCCAGTGATTCAGCCCTCTGAGGCCTCCTCCATGTTTGCTGGGGCCTAGTCTGTCCTGGCACGTTTTGGTCTGAATTGTGCTCCTCTCTCAGATTGGTACAACAGAACTTTCCTGTCAACCATCCAGGTTATCTTGGGCTAGAAATTAGTATCACTCTGTCATTTTATGGGTTCTACTGCCCTAGAATTTTTAGAGTGATTTTATACAGGGATTTGGAAGGGTTTGGGAGAAAGCTCAAGAGTTCCTGCTTCTAATCCTCCATCTTGGCTTCACCCCATTTTTTCCTATTTTTTTAGTCAAATTAACCAAAGGTTTATCTACTTTATTGTTTTTTTTTTTCCATAAAACATACTCTTAGCTTTTGTTTCAACAATCTGGCTAGCAGCTGTTGTGGGGGTGAAAGACCAACAGAAGCCCAACAACAAGCACGCTATCAGCATGCTGCAAAAGCCCAGATTCTTTTGATCTGCTTTACTAAGGAAAGCAATGTTAAGGGGTTAACAAGCTTACTTTAATTCAGCATACAAATACCATTCACTTAGTTCAGGATAAAAAGCCAGCATCCTGAACATTGGAGCAAATACAAACAAATTACAAACATTGATAGACCAAATACAATTCATAGTTACCAAATATAGGATCAGTCCAGGAGTTCATAACAAGGGCTGGCCCAGAATCACACATGCCACCACAGCTGTGGGCAAGAGCTCCAAAATAAAAAAAAAGAAATCCAACCCCTGATTTTATATCTTTTTCAGGGTCAAGGGTGAATCACACATGCAACTCACCCACATGACCCGAGATCATCACAAAGAGGCAACTTAAACCCATATGGTCTAAAAGCCTCTGATGTCCCAAACATGTCACTCAAAACCATGTAAATTAGGACCTCCCCTGAGGCAAGGAGGTCACCAAGGACTCCCAATCTAATCAAGGAAACAAAGGTCAAACTCTTCAAGGGCACTTGGTTGAACTGAGTGCTAAGAGCCCATTTTGATTGCCAACACAGCTTTATTTATTAATTTTCTTAATTTCAAGTTTATTACTGTCTCTGATTTTCACAATTTCTAATTTGGTATTTAATTCTGGATTTTTAATTTGTTCTTTTTCTAGCTTTTTTAGTTGCATGTCAAATTCATTGATCTCTCCTTCTGTATTTTATTCATGTAAATATTTAGAGACACAAAATTTCCCCTAAAAGTGCTTTGGCAATATCCCTTAAGTTCTGGTATACTGTCTCATTATTGACATTTTCTTAGATGAAGTTATTGATTGTTTCTATGATTTGTTGTTTGGCCTTTTATTACCTGTAATGTTTATAGCTTCATGATCTGAAAAGAATGTATTTAGTATTTCTGCATTTCTACGTTGGATTATGAGGTTTTTATGCCCTAGTGCATGGTTAATTTTTGTGTAGGTGCCATGGAACACTGAGGAAAAAATATATTCCTTTCTATTTCCATTCAATTATCTCTGGAGCTCTAAAATTGTATTCACTTCCTTATTTTCTTTCTTGTTAATATTATAGTTAGATTTATCTACTTTAGAGAGGTGGAGATTGATATCCCACTATAGTATAGTTTTCTTGTCTTTTTATTAATTCTCTAATTCACTTAATATCTCCTCTAAGAATTTGAATGCTATATTGCCTGGTGCATATATGTTTAGTATTGATGTTAATTCATAGACTATGGTAGTGTTTAGCAGGATGAAGTTTCCTTCCTTATCTCTTTTAATTAGATCTATTTTTGTTTTTACTTTGACATCAGGATTGAGATATATAAATATATATGTGTATATATATATATATATATATATATATATATATATATAAACACATATATGTATGAATCTATGTATGTATATACTTCAACTGAAGCAAAGTATATTCTGCTCCAACTTCTTACCTTTACTTTTGATATCCTTCTGCTTCAAATGTGTTTCTTGTAAACAACATATTGGGAGATTATTGTTTTTCATCCACTCTGCTATCCACTTCTGTTTTATGGGAGAGTTCATCTCATTCACATTGACAGTTTTGATTACCAACTGTCTTTCTATCCTATTTTTTCCCCATTTATGCCTTTCTCTCTTCTTTTATCCTTTCCCTCCTCACAAATATTTTGCCTCTGAGCACTGCCTCCATCAATCTACACTCTGTTCTATTGGCCACCTCCCTTTTTGTTCCCTTTTCCTCTGCTACTTTGCTCTCTTCTGCCCTCCCTTCTTTTCACCCCTTTCTCTTTTCTTTCTCCTTTCCCCCTCCTACTTCCATTAGGGTAAATTAGATTTCTATGCCTAACTTTTGTATATTATTCCCTCTTTGAGCAAAATCTGATGACAGTAAGGTTCAAACAATGCTTGCCTCTCTCCCTGCTTTACCTGTACTGTAGGAGGTCTGTGTCTCTTCATGTGATGCAATTTACCCAGTCCTGCCTCTTCCTTTCCTCTTCTTTTTTTTAATCATCACATCAAATTATCTTATGCCCACCCACTGGATAGGGCCCTTCTCCACTCTCACCCAGGTCCAACATACCTTTCATATTTATCTTCTAAGTTGCCTTTGGCATTTGTGGGTTGAGAAGTCTGGAAACCACCACTGCTGCCAGTGATTCAGTCCCCTGATGCCTACTCCAGGTTGGCTGGGGCCTGGTCTGTACTGGAGTGTTTTGAACTGGACTGTGCTCTTCTTTCAGACTGGTGTAACAGACCATTACTTTTGACCTGCCCAGTTGTCTGAGGCTGGAAATTCGTTTTGCTCTAACATTTTGTTGGTTTTGCTGCTCTAGAATATGTTTAGAGTCATTTTAACATGTATTTGGAGGGGTTTGGAGAAGAACTCAAGCAAGTCCCTGCTTTCACTCTGCCATCTTGGCTCTGTGCACCCCCCCCCCACTGACTTTTTTTTTTTTTGATCATGTCTTTCAGATAGTTCAATAATATTTAAAATATCTCTCCTGGATCTATTTTCCAGTTCATTTATTTTTTGATTGGGGTATTTTACATATTCTATTTTTTTCATTCTTTTGATTTTCTGACTGATTTTTGATGTCTCAGAGGCATTATTTTATTCTGATTTTCAAGGAATTATTTTCTTCAATGAGCTCTGGTACCTCCTTTTCCATTTGGTCAATTCTACTTATTTTCTAATTATTTTATTATTTATTTAATATTTATCTTTCAACATTGATTTCCATAAGATTTTGAGTTACAAATTTTCTCCCCATTTCTACCCTTCCTCCCACTCCAAGATGGCATATATTCTGATTGCCCCATTCCCCAGTCAGCCGTCTTCTGTCACCCCACTCCCACCCCATCCCCTTTCCCCTTACTTTCTTGTAGGGCAAGATAGATTTCTATGCCCCATTGCCTATATATCTCATTTCCTAGTTGCTTGCAAAAATTTTTCTTTTGAGTATCTACTTTTAAAACTTTGAGTTCCAAATTCTCTCCCCTCTTCCCTTCTCACCCATCCTCCCTAAGAAGGTAAGCAATTCAACATAGGCCACACATACTCATGTTGTGAAAAACTAACTATATTTCCCTCCACCCTATCCTCTTTTTTTCCTTGACCCTCAATTCTATTTTTTAAAGAGATGTTCTCTTCATTGGATTTTTTTCTCCATTTGGGCAATAGTATTTTTTAGAACCTGTTTTTTACAGTCAATTTTTGTCCTTCCTTTTCCAAGCTATTGATTCTATCTTGCATACCTCTCATTTCTTTTACCAAATTTTCTTTCACCTCTTATTTAAATTTTAAAATCTGTCTTGAGATCTTTGAAGAAGGCTTTTTGGGCTTGAGACCAGTTCACATTAACCTTTGAGATTTCGTAAGTAGGTATATTGATGATGTTGTCCTCTTCTGAGTTTGTGTTTTGATATTCCCTGTCCCGATGAAAAGAGTCTATGGTTACATTCGTGTTTGTTCATGATGTTTACCTGTTTCCTGGCTTTTAAAGTTGAGCTCTGCTTCTGGTATACAAGGCTTGCTGTTCCAAGTTTCTTGTGCTGAGGGCAAGTGGCCTGGTCACTGGCTTTGTGTGCTGGAGCATCAGGTGCTGTCAGTGGAGGCTTCAGAGGTCAGGAAGCCTACCTGGTACTCAGCTGCGGTCCCAGTGGTGGCATCTGGCATGTGCTGAAGTCAGGTCCCTGGGGTATATTAAAGCACATGTATTCTGGTCTCCAAAGAAACCTGCCCACCCAGGGCTTTACTGAAGCATGGTTAGGTTTGCCTACTGGAGGACTCTTGCCCACCTGGGTCTGTGCTGAAGCACAGGGATGTTTGGCTGCTGGAGGAAACCTGTCTGCATGGGGCTGAGCTGAAGCATATGGAAGTCTGCTGCTGGATGAAGCCTGGTCTTCTGGGATAATGCCAAAGCATGGGAAATTCACCTCTGGAGGATGCCTGTCTGCCAGGGTCTGCTGCAGTGCACATGGTGGTTCTCAAACCTGGAATATGCTAGTTCCCCTGGTTCTGCTAAGGAATGACGGGTTCCTGGTTTTGGTATTTGCCTCCTCCACCATTCTGGGGCTCGGGATATAGCACTGGTTTGCAGAGATGTGGCTTGCTCCCAGCATTCTGGAATTCCATCCACCCTGGAATTTGATCCCGTTTTACCAGAGTTTGACAGACCATTCTTGGTGAGCCTCCAAGTTCCTTCATTAAAAGACCGTTTCACCATGTCTTTCTGATGTCTCTGCTGTTCTAGGATTTTTCCTGGGGCACTATTTTCTGGGGGTTTTAGAGATCAATAAGGCAGAGTGAGAGAAATTTACTACTTACTCTACCATCTTGAGTCCCAGAGGTCTGTATGGAGAACTATTTAGAAAATATAGTTAATAAAATGATATGCCCATAAACTAATAATATTTCAGATTTGGTATAGACTTCAGAGATCAATTAGTTTAATTTATATCTGAACAAGAATTGCCCCTACCCCAACAAATAACCTCTGACATTTCATCATCCATCCTTCACATATCCATGCATACACATATGCTTGTGTGTGTGCACACGCATGCACATTTGCATGATATAGGATGTGTTCACAGGGACTAGTACCTCTGTTGTTAATAGCTGCTGAGCCCTTTTCAGGGCTGCTTTCCACCTTTGGTAAATTTCTGTTCTCCTAACTCTCACCCGTGGCTCCAAGAAGTTAAAGCATGTGTAGTGGCCACAGTCTGGCAGAATATTTTGGCAGATAGGCTAAACCAGACTGAGGGTAACCAAGGGGTCTTAAATACACTGGTGAGTTGGGGGGGGTGCCTACTCCAGGCATGTGAAAACTTCCCTTGTTGGAATGGTCAGATTAGAACAATTTGTTCCCAGGGCTATTAATGCACCTAAAGCATGCGTTGTGGAGCACTTAGACATCCAAGACCCCAAGGTCATCCACTGCATCTTGAGCCATCACCTGTCATTTTGATTCTGTCCTGTCACTAGACTGTGATGACTCTGGATGAGAGAGTGAGTTTGACAACTTTGTGTAGTTTTGCCTTACATAAATCCATTCTCCCCATGAATCAAAAGACATCACCCATACCATTTTACCATTTTTACCTTTCTCAAAGTCCTGTGGTGACAGACAAGTGATAAAGCAGCAGGTGTGGATATACTGGAAGCTATAGTCACAATCCTGCACACAGGGGACCCAAACCATGGGTATGTTTTCTCACTAGAAGCAAGAGTGGGATTCAGCAGTCCCCTGCGGCTCTAAGCAGGCTTTTATTTTTTTATAAATTTATTTTTTTATTTTTAGTTTACAGTACTCAGTTAAAAAAGTGTTTGATTTCCAAATTTTCTCTCCCTCCCTCTCCTCCCCTTTTCCCCCCAAGATGGCATGTAATCCAATATAGGTTCTATGTATACCTTTACATTGAACTTATTTACATAATAGTCCAGTTGTAAAGAAGAATTTATAACCAATGTAATAAATTATCAGAAAGAAGAAATGAAACCAAAAAAAAAGGGAAAAAAGACAGCAAATAGTTTGCCTCAATTTACATTCAGACTGCATAATTAGCTTTTTCCATCATGAGTCTTTTGGAGCTATCTTTGAAACTTGTGTTGATGAGGAGAGCCAACTGTATCAAAGTCAGTCCTTGCAAATAATGTGTGTCTCTAATCATGGATATTGGTCTCCTATTTCTACTCCCCTCACTCAGCATCAGTTCATATAAGTCATTCCAAGGTATAATGAAGTCTGTCTACTCCTCAATTTTTGTAACACAATAATGTTCCATTACATTCATACACCACAGTTTGTTTAGCCATTCCCCAATTGATGGGCATCCCCTTGATTTCCAGTTCTTTGACACCACATTAAGAGCTGCTATAAATATTGTTTTACATACTTGTTTTAACAATCCTGCTAGCAGCTTCTGTAGGGGCATTAGATCCACCCACAGCCAGCGCCCAGGAGGCTGCTGGCACGCTGGGAAAGCACAGATTCTTTTTATCTGCTTAACCAAGGAAAGCACGGTAAAAGGGTTGACAAGCTTAAATTAATCCAACATTCACTTAGTTCAGGGAAGCATACAGACAATATTCAGTTAGTGCAGGGGAAAAAACAGCCAGCACCCTGAACTTTAGAACATTCATTTAGTTCAGGGGAAAAAACCAGCACCCCGAACTTCAGAACAAAATACAAACAAGGTGGGGGCGTAAGATCCACCCACAGCCAGCACCCTGAACCGTAGAACATTCATTTAGTTCGGGGGAAAAAACCAGCACCCTGACCTTCAGAACAAAATACAAACAAATTGCAAATATCAACAGACAGACCCAATACAATTGATAGTTACCAACATCTAGGTTCAGCCCGGAATAATGGCTGGCTGAGAGTCCCCCTCACCACTGCTGCTCCAACCGAAAAGGGATCTTCAAGCTGTCCTCTCTCCTCCTATAGAGTTTTTGACATCATCAAGCGCCGCCAGAATGATCAGGGCTGATTGGTTCTTGAGTTGGCCCCTCCCTCTAGGACCCTGGGAGGTTCACGTACACATAGACTAGGTTAACACCTCCCCTCAGACAGCCCCATAAATCGTCAAACAGGAAGTTCTCTGCTCCCAGGCATGGGTCTCTGGGCTTCCTGCCCTGGAAGAGAAGCAGCAGGCCCAGCATCCAGCAAGGCTCAATGAGGTAAACTAAGTCACTCAAAGAAAACAAAGGCCATTTTGCCTACCGACACACTCCACCCCTTGTGTTCTAGGATACATGACTAACTAGATTATGTATCCTAGAACACACATTATGATCCAATTACGAAGGAAACTAAAACATATCATTCACAATAAAGCAAAACATACTCAGTGACATTCCCAAATATTGGTTTATGATTCAAATGTGACCCACCCCTAGGTCCCAGCAAGATAATCTCTTCAATCAATCATCCCCAAAATAATTGTTAATAATTCAAATGTCCACCCTGAGATCTTTGTATCCA
Source organism: Trichosurus vulpecula (assembly GCF_011100635.1). NCBI lineage: Eukaryota > Metazoa > Chordata > Mammalia > Diprotodontia > Phalangeridae > Trichosurus > Trichosurus vulpecula. Next base: position 318,820,226 of record NC_050573.1, on the reverse strand, counting down.
TTACATAGGATCAATAATATCATAACAATAAAACAATATAGCAAGGATAATACAAAACAAGTACACAGAACAGTATCATTATATTTGTTGCAGACATTTTTATAGTAACCAAAAATTGGAAACTTAGAGGCTAGTATTTCTTGGGGAATTTAAAAAAAAACAGGTATATGAATTATATTGAATATTTTTTCACTTTAAAAATTAAAAATCAGCATTTTCAGAACAAACTAATAAAATATTTTGCACAATGACAGTAAGACAAAGAAAAATTTCTTTGAAAGAATTCACAATTGTGATCCATGAAATTATAAACCATGAGTGAAGAAGGCTGAAAATAAAATGGGATACTCACCTACTAGAAGAGGAGTGATGAAATTTAAATACAGAGACATGAATTTTTGAGTTTGAAAATGTGAAAATATTTTTCTAGTCTGTATGTAGTGTTTTTTATTTTTTCTTTTATTTTTTTTAATAATTTGGTAATAGGCACTTGGAATGATGAATGGATATAAAAATAACAAATTAATAAATACAATTTTGAAAAGGAAGAAAGAAAAAACCCAAATTCACCACAGTTTTGAAACCTAAGGATCAGATACTTTTGGATGTTTTATTGAAATATTTGATGAAATTAATTATATCTACAAATATATATATATATATATATATATATATATATATATATATATTTGCATGTGAAAATATAAAATTTTAGTCATGTTAAGACAGTCAAATAATTTTTAAAAAATTAATAGAACGAATATCATTTAAAAAAGAAAATTAATCTCTGAATGCCTTTAGAATTGTGTTACTTATAACTTAAAAATACACATGGGACTGACGTATTAGATTAAAAGCTATGGTGGCTTTACTGTTATGGAGTATGAGAATATATGGCTGTAGAAATATAGTTTTCTTCCATGTTAAGTTTATTTCATTTCCTCCTAGTTTTAAATTTTGTTCTTGGGATTTTACAGATTTAGTGAAACTTTCTGTAGAATTTTCACCTTCCATTGATTTTTACAGTTTTGTGACTTCATGCTCCTTACATTCTTCTTTGACATTCTTCCATATAATTTTAAATATAAGCTGGTATTCTACTTCTCTCTTTTTCTTGGTGACTATAATTCTTCATTTAATAAGTGATCAAATATTGACTGCCCAAGATGGTTTCTGTGCTCTTTCTGGCCTCCTTGTTGTGACTGCTTGAAAATCATAATGGTCACCCATATTTCCAAGATTTTTTGGAACTTTTCAGAATCAACATCTTAATTAAATAAATTAAGTTACAGGTGATTCAGCAGAATATAACTGTGTTCTCACCTTTATTTGTTTTTCTAATTCGGTGCAATTTTGTCCCCTTTACTTATAAACAGTTGACATCCAACTGGGCACATTAAGATAATTCTGAAATGTATCATTGTTTTACAACCATTTCCTCTCTCTTAAAATAGACTCATTTTACTTTGTGTATAGTTATTTGGCACTGGCCATGTCTGCACACTTTTGATTTTATTTTTTGAATAAGGAATTTATAATATATCATCAATAGACTTCTGAATATTTTAAAGGCTTTTGGCTTTTTTCATTTAGTAATTCTAACTGACATTCTCCAATAAATTGCTTCAGCATCCTCTAAAATTGAAGTTTCCTTATACCCAAACTTTCTTGATTTGGAAAGCAAATTAATAGAGGATAAGTCATAATAATAACAAAGCCTAACTTCAGAAAGATCTAACGGAAAGGTGAAGGGAATAAGAATTTATATAGCACATAACATGTACCAGGTTTTGGAGTTAACTGCTTTTTTACAAATATCTCATTTGATCTTTGCAACAACACTGCAATGTATGTGTCACTATTATCAAATTTTACAATACAGGGAACAGAGACAAATACATATTCAGTGATTTGCCTGAGGTTACACAGCTAGTAAGTGTTAGAAGATGGATTTGAACTAAGTACTTCCTGTCTTAAAATACGACATTCTATTCACCGTGCCACAAAGCTTCAAGAAAATCTATTTTGCTTTGGCTATACTCAGAAAATCAGGGGTACCAATAATTATCTCAGACAAGTAAACAGCAAACAATATTTTTTCTGACAAATAAATTTTCATGGGGAAACAGGAAACTGAGGGATATAAATTTGCAGTATTTTTCCTGATAGAAACCTCATTTCAAACACATAAGAAACTGATTCAAATATATAAGAATAAGTATGGTTTTCATGATGAATAAAAAACAATGATATAAACAGGCAGTTTCCTAAGGTGGAAAATGAATCTTTGAATTTCCATGTGAAAAAAAGTTTCAAATAAATATTAATTAGAGAAATGTAGATTAAAAATAAAAACTATATGGTATTACATTATTGTCATCAGATATGCTATTTTTAATCAATAATTCAGCAGTCATATTAAAATACTGTAAAGCCAATCATGGCACCACACCTAAGGACTGCTGCTGTGAATAATTTCAGGGGTCTACTCACATAGTATAGTAAACTCTCTATTTATTCAGAACTAATTATTGTTCAATAAAGCAAAGCCTGCCATTCATAGCAACATTCTTAACCAAAACATATCTTTCAATATACATTTCATAACTCTCAGAATGTCATATGACCCATGACATATATCATTTGATTCAGTAGCATTCCCCAAAATACTTGTTTGTACTAGCAGGGGATCCCAGGCCAGGGTCTTCCCTAGCACAATATATCATCCTTAAAGGGTAGCAGAAAATACAAACACCATCCACCCCTAGGACATAGTAAGTTACAATTTCTTCCATTAATACAGGGTGTCCTCTCTTATCTTGACTTGGGGATAACTTCAAAACCCCAAGATTCCTTCTTTGTAGGCGGACTGCTCCCAGCTCCTGCCTGGGCTCATGTGGAGGCAGCTCTCTGCCCCTGCTCCTTTTCTCATCTCACAAGGACTCCTCCACTACAAGTTTTTCCTTCTCCTGCCTGACAGCAGGCTCCAGGGGCTCCTGCCCACAGCTTCTGATTCTGGTAAAGCAAACCTTACCAGGGCTACACTAACATTTACACACATTACCAGCACCATTACTAACACAGATCAACACATTAAACAAATTATAACATGAACACAGATCAACAGATAGGGCTCTGTCTGAGAAATTAACATAGATCGTTAGACAGGGTGCTGACATCACAAACATTCTTCCTGTTAGGGCTCCCTGCAAGCAAGTTCCCCTAGCCTGCTCATGCTTTCTTCTCTCTCTCAGCTCTGATTCTATCTCGACCTACACCTCCCATCTCCAAACAATATATACTGTTTCCAAACAAAGATTTTTGATTCAAAGACTCTTGAGTCAATCAGAATCTCTTGATTCAATCAACAGTAAGACTCAATCAAAGGCACTTGATTGGCTTAGCACTGAGAAAAAATCCAAAACTAAAAATAGGAAAAAAATCCCTCCTTGCTTTCTGTTACAAACATAAACACTAAAGCATTATAGGTGAAACTGTATTTTTATAGCTATTCTGAGTAGCAAGTTGGAAATATGTTAAAAATCCCAATAAATTGTGTATATACACAATACCACTATAAGTTTAAGCACCAAAGAAATCCATAAAAATGGAAGATTTCCCCCATGAATAAGAAAAAAATAATATATAGTAGCTCTATTATAACAGTAAAAAAAAAAAAAACCAACCTAGAAACTAAGAGGGCTCCATTTAGTATGGTAATGGCTAAAGTTATAGCATACAAGTTTAATGAAATACCATTTGGGTGTATGAAACAATGAAAGGGTCTGTTTCAAATAAGCGTGGAATGATTTGTTTGAACTGATGCAGAATAAATTTAGTAGAACTATTTATATGTATATTACTAATATACCAGAAGAACTTTAAGATACATAATTTTATTAACTAATTTTTGAGTTGTTGAAAAAGTAAAATGTAATTTAAAAAACTCTGAACACATGAGAAAAATACAGAAGAGGGAAAAATTCAAGTTCAATGTAATAAAACAGAGGATTTTAATAGTTGTTTAAAAAAATAGCAACACATCCTTAAGTGTCACTGCAAGTATTTTGTAAACTTTCTACTAACTATAGATATAAATCAAAACATATCCAAAGTGCCAGTTTACACTGTTTAAATTACCAAAAATATTTTAGAAAATAGGAGAACCCAAAATGGTGGCTTACCTGAGCTCTCTTCCAAATGCATCCAAATAACTTTAAATAATGGATCTAAACAAATTATAGAGCAATGGAACACCAAACATATGGAGTGAAACAACTTTCCAGCCTAAGACAAGTTAGGTCAGCAAGAAAGGTCTGTCACACCATGATGAGAGTGGCATACAGTCAAGTGTATGCCATGCTAGCAGAGGCACAGCCCCAACAAACCAAAAACAGGCCTTCAGAGACACAAAATCAGGAGCAATAGCAGGTTCTTCATGAGCTCTCAGTCCACAGAGTGTAAGGGGATTTATCTCTTTGATACCACTGAGGCAGGACTCTATTGCTTTGCCTATACTCAGATCTGGGTCAAAGTCCTTCATGGCAGTCCCAGGGTAAGGAGGAGAATTAACAGAACAGCTTGGAGCTACAGTAGAGCAGAGACCCTTGTCACAATTCCAGAGTAGTAAAGGGTGCTTGTGGTCACTCACTGACAAGAAAACAGGCCAGGAGGGTAGTAAACACCCCTCCATAGATCATACCATGTTCCTAGAAGTATCTCTGAAAAAATTTGCAGAAAACCTCTAAAGCTTGGGAGAGTATACCCTCCACCCTGGAGCAGAGCCCTACTTTAGCAAAGATTCAAAAGTCAAGTAATAGTCCAGGAATATGAGTAAACTATAGAAAAAATTCTGACCATGGAAAGTTACTAATGTGACAAGGAAGATGAAAGCACGTACTCAGAAGAAGATAACAAAGTCAAAGCTCCTACATCCAAAGCCTCCAAGAAAAAAAAATGAATTGGTCTCAGGCTATGGAAGAGCTCAGTAAGGATTTTGAAAATGGAGTAAGAGAAGTAGAAGAAAAATTAAGAAGAAAAATGTGATTGCAATAAAGATAGAGATGGCAGAGTAAATGCAGGGACTTGCTTGAGCTCTACTGCAAACCTCTTGAAACACCTGCAACAATGACTCTTAAATGAATTCTAGAGCTTAAATGAATTCTAACCCAAGACAGCCTGGAAGGTGAACAGGAAAGATCTATCACACCTGGCTGGGAGCAGTGCATAGTCCATGATAGGCTGTGCCAGGACAGAAGGGACTGGAGCAGATCTCAGGGGACTGAACCACTAGCAGCTGTGGTGGTTTCCTGACTTCTCAACCCACAAAAATCAAAGACAATATAGAATATCAGTGGGAAAACTCTTGGACCTGGGTGAGAAAGGAGCACTGTCTGGGCCCACTCCTGGAGTGGTCGAGGTGGTGGTGGTGGTTGCTGGTTCCAGAGCTCCAGGTCTGCAGATGGTGGGGGCATCAAGTGGCTCATCAAAGAGGGATTGCAGGAATTTCTTTGCTGGAATTGAGGTAGGATTCTTTTACTTTGCCCTTTATGGTTCTGGATCACAGTACTGGGTAGTGTTCCTAGTGAGGAGGAGTGCTGTCATGGCAGAGTCTGTGACAGCTGTGGAGGGGGAATTCTCATCACTGTTCAGGCAGAAAAGAGTGCTTGTGGTTACCCACAGACCAGAGAACAGGCCTGGAGATGAGTGAATACCTCTCCTTTGTTCATACCACTTCAGAAGAAATGAAAATTTACAGGTGTTAAAAAGTACCTCCACAAAAGCTGCACAAAACCCCTGAAACTTGGGACAGTACACTCTCCACTCCGGAAGCAGAATCATACCTTGAAAAAGAAATCAAAAATGAAATGGTTGACTGGGAAAATGAGCAAACAATATAAAATAACTCAAGTGACAGAATCTTAGTTTGGTGACAAAGAAAATCAAAACATATAACCAGAAGAAGACAGCAAAGTCAAAGCACCAGCTTCAAAAGCCTCCAAGAAAAGAGAAATTGGTTGTAGGCTTGGAATAGCTCAAAAAGGATTATGAAAATCAAGTATAGAAGAAAAATTGGGAAGAGAAATGAGAGCAATGCAAGAAAATCATGAAAAATGAATCAGCAGCTTGCTAAAGGAGACATAAAAAAATGAAGAAAAGAATAATTTCGCAGATTAGGACAAATGGTAAAAGAGGCTCAAAAAGCCAATGAGAAGAATGACTTAAAAAGAAGAATTGGCCAAATGGAAAAGGAGGCCCAAAAGCTCACTGTAGAAAATAATTCCTTAAAAATTAGAATGGAGCAAATGGAAGCTAATGACTATATGAAAAAATCAAGAAATTATAAAACAGCACCGAAAGAATGAAAAAATAGAAGACAATGTGAAATATCTCATTGGAAAAATCACTGACATAGAAAATAGATCCAGGAGAGATAATTTCAAAATTATTGGACTACCTGAAAGCCATTATCAAAAATAGAGCCTAGACATCATCTTTCAAGAAATTATCAAGGAAGGCTGCCCTGAAATACTAGAACCAAAAGTTAAAATAGAAATTGAAAGAATCCACTGATTGCCTCTTGAAAATCCCAAAAATAAACTTCCTAGGAATATTATAGTTAATTCCAGTGTTCCCAGATCAAGGAGAAAATATTGCAAGCAGCCAGAAAGAAACAATCTGAGTATTGTGGAAAACAATCAGGATAATACAAGATCTAGCAGCTTCTACATTAAGGGACTGGAGGGCTTGGAATATGATATTCCAGAGGTTAAAAAAAAACTAGGAGGAAACCCAAGAATGACCTACCCAGCAAAACTGAATATAATCATTCAGGGAAAAAACTGCACATTCAATAGAGGACTTTCAAGCATTCTTGATGAAAACACCAGAACTGAATAGAAATTATGATCACTTTCAGGTATTGCAATAATTCTTAAATTATCTCTACCATATCTATTTTTTCTGGTCATCTATTTTTCCAATCAGATAATTCAAGTTTTTCTTCAAGTTTTTCATTTTCTTGAATTTGCTTTATTTTTTTTTCTTTATGCTTTATAAAGTCATTAGCTTCTACTTCCTGAATTATATATATATATTTTTTCTTTCTTTTTTCTGTTTATTTTTTTTATTTTCAGTTTACAACATTCAGTTCCATAGGTTTTTGAGTTCCAAATTTTTCCCCCCTCCCCTCTCCCCCTCCCCCCAAGACAGCATGAAATCGAATATATATTCTAAATATACCTTCACATTAAACATATTTTCACAATAGTCAAGTCTTAAGAAGACCCATTATCAATGGAGTGAATCATGAGAAAGAAGAAACAAAACCAATAAAAGATATAGGAAAAAGAGAGAGTAGATAGATTCCTTCAATCCACATTCATAATCCATAGTTCTTTGTCTGGATGTAGATAGCTCATGCCATCATGAGACCTTTGGGGCTGCCTTTGAACTTTGTATTGCTGAGAATAGCAAAATCTATCAAAGTTAGTCATCATAGAATCAATGTCTGTGGTTGAGAACACTGTTCTCTTGGTTCTGCTCCTCTCAGTCAGCATCATATCATGAAGCACTTTCCACGTTATTATGAAATCCGTATTGTCCCCATTTCTTATAGCACAATAGTATTCCATTAAATTCATATGGCACAACTTGTTCAACAATTCTGCAATTGATGGGAATCCCCTTTATTTCAAATTCTTTGCTACCCCAAAAAGAGATGCTATAAATATTTTTGTACATACAGGTCCCTTTTCCCCTTGTGTGATCTCTTTAGGATACAACACTAAACGTGGTATCACTGGGTCAAAGGCTATGCACATTTTTATAGCCCTTTAGGTATTGTTCCAAATGGCTCTCCAGAATGGCTGTATCTGTTCACAAGTCCACCAAACATATAATAATGTTCCAATTTTCCCACATCCTCTCCAGCATTTATCATTTTCTTGTTTCATCATGTTAGCCAATCTGACAGGAGAGATGTGGTACCTAAGAGTTGTTTTGATTTGCATTTCTCTGATCAATAGTGATTTAGAGCCTTTTTTCATAAGCCTATCTATATCTATCTATCTATCTATCTATCTATCTATCTATATCTATCTATCTATATCTATCTATCTATATCTATCTATCTATATCTATCTATCTATATCTATCTATCTATATCTCTATATATATATCTCTAAATATATATCTATATCTATATTTATATATCTATATCTATATCTATATCTATATCTATATCTATATCTATATATATCTATATCTATATATATATATATATATATATTTAATTTCTTCCTCTGAAAACTGCCTCTTCATATCCTTTGACCATTTCTCAGTTGGGGAATGATTTGTATTCCTTTAAATTTGGCTCAATTCCCTGTGTATTTTAGATATGAGGCCCTTATCAGAGACATTAGTTGTAAAGATTTTCTCCCAATTTTCTGCCTCCCATCTAATCTTTGTTGCCTTGGCTTTCTTTATACAAAAACTTTTCCATTTATCATAACCAAAATTATCCATTTTGCATGTTATAATGGTCTGTATCTCTTGTTGGGTCATGAATTCTTCCCTTTCCCATAAATCTGACAGTTAAACTACTCCCTGCTCTCCCAAATTGCTTATAGTACCAGCCTTTATTCCTAAATTATGAACGCATTTTGATTTGATTTTGGTATACAGTGAGTACGAAAAAGTTTTGATGACCGTTGCTTTATAATATAGTTTAATAACTGGTATGGCTAGGCCACTTTCCCTAGCATTTCTTTCCATTAATTCCCTTGATATTCTGGACCTTTCATTCTTCCAGATGAATTTTGTTATTATTTCATCCAGCTCTGTAAATAATTTCTGGTAGTTCAAGTTTTATGGCGCTGAATAAGTAAATTAATTCAAGTGAAATTGTCATTTTTATTATATTAGCTCAGCCTAACCACAAGCAACTGGGTTTTTTCCATTTGTTTAGATCTGACTTTACTTGAGTGAAAATGGTTTCATAATTGTTTTCATATAGTCCTTGGGTTTGTCTTGGTAGGTAGACTCCAAAATATTTTATAGTGTCTAGAGTAACTTTAAATGGAATTTCTCCTTCTATCTCTTCCTTTTGGGCTTGGTTAGTAATATATAGGAATACAGAGGATTTATGTGGGTTTATTTTATATTCTGCAACTTTGCTAAAGTTTTTTTTAATTATTTCAAGTAGTTTTTTACTTGATTTTCTAACATTCTCTAAGTATATAATCATATCATCTGCAAAAAGTGACAACTTAGTTTCTTCTTCACCTATTCTTATTCCTACAATATTTTTTCTTTACTTATTCATAGAGCTAACATTTCTAGTACCAATTGTATTAGGAGGGCAGAGTTTATAATCTCAAAGAGGATCATATATATGTCTGAAAGGTTCGGAACCGCTGGATATAAGAAACTCTCAAAGTAGGAGGCAAAAGAATCAAAGCATATATTTAGGCTCCACAGTAACCAACCCATGAACCAGCAACCCCATTTTGATATATTGATCAAAAGCTTCCAGGCCCAATAAGTACGCCTTGAAAGAGTAACCAGGAGGCTACAGAGAAGCATGATTGCGTAAAGCAAAATCATGCTTCCCCCTCTATGGTAAAAAGATTACTCACTGGCCTCAAGTCCTTGTTCAGTTTCCTCCTGTAGGTCAGCTCTGCTACTGGCAGCTCCTGCTTCAGCTTCGGCTGTGGCTGTAGCTATAGCAGCCTCTGGCTCCAACAGAAGCTGTTTTTAACCATCCGGCTTCTGCGGGGGTGTAAGGTATGCTGGGGAAAGCACAGGTTCTTTCAATCTGCTTAAGCAAGGTGAAGGGGTTGACCAGGAAAGCACAGGTTCTTTCGATCAGCTTAAGCAAGGTGAAGGGGTTGACCAGGAAAGCACAGGTTCTTTCCATCAGCTTAAGCAAGGGAAGCAAGGTGAAGGGGCTGACAAGCTTACTCCAGTCCAACATACAAACAGCGTTCAGTTCAGGGGAAAAAGCCAAACTAGTCAAGGGCACTTGTTGACTAAGTGCTAAAGAGCCCATTTTTGGTTGCCAACACACCAATTAGCATAATAGGGGTGATAATGTACCTCCTTGTTTAACCCCCAATCTTATTGAGAATGTATCTAGATTATCCCCATTACATATAATGCTTGCTTATGGTTTTAGGTAGATTCTGCTTATAATTTTATGGAAGACTCCATTTTTTCCTATGATTTCTAGTGTTTTCATTTTTTTATTAAGATTTTTTAATTTAGTTTACAAATCTCAATTCTGCATGATCCTCAGTTCCAGATTTTCTTTCCCCTCTTCCCCCCTTCTCTTCTCAAGATGGTATGGAATCTAATATATCTTCTACATATAATTTCACATTGAACTTATTTACACTTATTTACACAATAGTGAAGTTGTAAAGAAGAATTATTACCAATGGAATGAATCATGAGAAAGAAGAAACAAAACCAAGAACAAAAGAGAGAAAAAAATGAAAGAAAAAAAAAAGGAGAGCAAACTGTTTGTCTTAATCTGCATTCAGACTCCATAGTTCTTTCTCTGGATATAGATAGATCTCTACCTCATGAGTCCTTTGACGTTGCCATTGAACCTTGTATTGCTGAGAAGAACAAAGTCTATCAAGGTTAGTCATCACATAATCCATATATCTGTGGTTGTGTAAATGTTCTACTAGTTCTTCTCTACTCACTCAGCATTATATTGTGTAGGTTTTCTGGGTTAATAACCCAGTCTGTATCTTCCCCATTTCATGTAGCATAATAGTATTCCATTACCTTCATATAACACAACTTGTTCAACCATTCCCCAATTAATGGGCATCCACTTGATTTCCCATTCTTTTCTGCTACAGAAAGAGCCACTATAAATATTTTTGTACATACAGGTCTTTTTCCCACTTGTGTGATCTCTTTGGGATACAACCCTAAAGTGGTATTGCTGGGTCAAAGTGTATGAACATTTTTATAGCCCTTTGGGCATAGTTACAAATTGCTCTCCAGAGTGGCTGGATCAGTTCACAACTCTACCAACAATGTAACAAATGTACTAATTTTCCCACATCCTCTCCAACATTTATGATTTTCCTGTTTTTGTTGTGTTAGACAATCTGACAGGAGAGATGTGGTACCTAAGAATTGTTTTGATATCCATTTCTCTAATCAATACTGATTGAGAGCATTTTCTCATATGACTATAGATATCTTTCATTTTTTCCTCTGAAAATGCCAGTTCATAGCCTTTGACCATTTCTCAATTGGGGAATGACTTGCGTTCCTATAAGTTTGATTGAGTTCCATGTATACTTTATATATGAGGCCTTTATCAGAGACACTGGTTGTAAAGATTCTTCCCCAATTTTCTGCTTCCCTTCTAATCTTTGTTGCATTGGTTTTATTTGTACAAAAGCTTTTCAATTTAACATAATGAAAATTATCCATTTTTCATTTTCTAACACTCTCTCTTGTGGGGCCACGAATTCTTCCCTTGCTCTCCTAAATTGCTTATAGTATCAGCCTTTATTCTTAAATGAAGAGCCCATTTTGAATTTATTTTAGTATACGGTATAAGATATTGGTCTATGCCCAGTTTCTGCCATGCTATTTTCCAATTTTCCCAGCAGTTTTTGTGAAACAATGAATTCTTAATCCAGAAACTGTACTTTTTGGGTTTATAAAAAAGTAGGTTGCTAAAGTCCTGGACCATTGCATCTTATATATCTAATCTATTCCAGTGATCCACCACTCTGTTTCTTAGCCAGTATCAAGTAGTTTTGATGACTGCTGCTTAATAATACAGTTTAATATCTAGTATGGCTAGGCCCCCTTCCCTGGCATTCTTTCCTTAATTCCCTTGCTATTCTGGATCTTTTTCTAATTCCAGATGAATTTTGTTATTATTTTATCCTGCTCTGTAAAAAAATTTCATTGGTATGGCACTGAATAAATATGTGAATTTATGTGAAATTGTCATTTTTATTGTATTAGCTCAGCCTAACCATGAACATCTGATGTTTTTCTATTTATTTAGATCTGATTGAATTTGTGTGAAAAGTGTTTTGTAGTTGTTCTCTAATAGATCCTGTGTTTGTCTTGGGAGGTAGACTGCCAAATATTTCATAGTGTCTAACAGTAATTTTAAATGAAATTTCTCTTTCTATATCTTGCTGTTGGGCTTTGTTAGTAATATAGTAATGTCAAGGATTTTGTGGGTTTATTTTATATCCTTCAACTTTACTAAAGTTATTTATTATTTCAAGTAGCTTTTTACTTGATTCCAACAGATCTTTTATACTGAGTCTCTAACGTATCTTGGGTTACAAAATTATTTCATTCTATCTTTTGGTGGGTTCTGCCATGCTAGAATATGCTTTGAAATATATTTTAAAGGTATTTGGAGATGTTTGTGAGACAGGTCACTTGAATCCCTACTTTTTCTTCATCATTTTGTGTGTGTGTGTATATATATATATATATATATATGTATATATATATATATATATATGTATATATACACACCCACACATGTATATATGTATACATGTATATACACACATATATGTATATGTATATATAGTAATTAGCATAAAAGAAAGAAAGAAATAATTTCAGATTATTATGAAATATTATTTTACATACATTTTATAATGGATTTAAAACTGCCTCTTTTCAAAGTTTTATAGGTGGTCAGTATTAATTCTATCATAATGACTGATCATAGAATCTCTTAAATAGGAAGAAATTTCAAGCTTATCTGTTAGATCTACCAGCTCAATGGAGAGATATCTTCTATAGCTTACCTGACAAGATACTAGTCTCTTCTCAGATGTTATTAGTGAAAGGATATTCTCTATTAAGGCAGGCTGCTCATTTGTTTTTTGAAAAGTTAATATTCTTAAAATGTGTTTGTTTCCCACTCTTTTTAAGGCAGTATCTGACTCTATGTCACTTCCCATTTCTGCCCTCTGGAGTTAAACAAAATAAGCCTTCTTCCTTCATGGTTGTCCATTTAAAGTTTTCTTATCTTCATACAAAACAACTTTAGCTCATTCACTTTTCTCCATATAAGGTCTCCAAATGACTCACCATTCTGCTTGCCCTCTTTTGAATGTTTTCACATCACTCCCTAGGTTTGTACCTAGGACATGATTAAGTTCTCCTCTTGCTGAAGAAACTCTTTGGGTATTCTTTCATTCTATTAATGGTCCCTAATCAACAATAAAAATCAGTCAATGATTTTCTTCCTCAACAGGCATGGCAATGTGCTGTCTTCTGTACAGGGCAATCACTAGGTTTGGGATCTCCAAGGATGAAGAGACTCTGTCCTAAACAATGAGTTCAAGTTACTCTCATCTTTAAGAAACAACACATGCTAAATCAGCTCATCTAAAGAAGGAAAGTCAAGGGGAGGACTCAGAAAAATCTCCAGACTGACAGTGCACTCTGGGAAAGATGACTTGATTGCATTTATGCTTAGTTTTGTGTCCTGCCTCCAACAGTCAACTAAGGCACTGACCCAGCTTGGTGAACACTAAATCTTTAAACATGGAAAGAGAATGATGCAGATTTGCAGTCTAGGAGAGGTTTGTACTGACTAGACAAGAAGGAAGAGTCAAACCGTAACTGCTGAAATTATGTAACTTAAAGGGGGGCAGACTGAAAGACAAAACATTGAAAATGGAAGAAACACCAGTAAAAATTTAGTGCAGAAATCAACATACAGCATCCTAAAGTAATAGAATGGAATGGAAGATAAATACTCAAACTTCAAAAATATTACAGTATTCTCTTTAAAAATATTGCAAAATAAAGGACATTGAAACAATCAAAGTTAAAATATTGAATCTATTGAAAACTGCAAGAGAACATATAAGATGAAGTTTCATAATGTTTAATAAAAGAAATGAAATCCATAAGAATAATTTAGGAATAACTATATGTATGAGCTTATAGCTCTCAGTGAAAAAAAATAAGAAGAAAAAAAATTGCAATTAAGAAGAAAATAAGCATCCTGGAGGGTTTCTTCAGCAATGTGAAACATAAAAAAAAAATTAGAGTGCAAAAATATAGTATAGGAAATTATAGCAGCAACATTTTCAAAAAAAATGATAACTATTCGATCCAAAACCATGAACCTAAAAGGCAGGAAGGAAACAAGATTTTAAGTACCAGTATTGTATTAAGTACTTTAAAAATATTATTTGATACCCAGGATATCATAATGAGATAATTGCTATCATTAGCAACTATAGCTTACAGTTGAGGAAACAGAGGCATACAGAGATTAAGTGACTTGTGCAGAGAAAATCAGCTAGTGTCTGAGAAAAATCATGGAAACAGTTAATTATGCAAAAGATAATGCTAATGATGAGACAATATATCACTATTTCAGTTAGAGATAAAATACACGAATGATTTATATACATAAAATATATACTAAAATATAAAAGCTTATTTTTTTAATTTTTGAATATAAAGCCAACACAAAACATTGAAAATTTTCACATGAAAAAATGTTTAAACTTGAATAATAATAGACTAATTAGAAACTGAAATGTCCTAGGGCTAGTAAACTAAAAGTTACTTCTTTGAAAGATTAATAGCAATAATAAAGATTTCATCACCGTGATTAAAAAGTAGAAGGAAATCAATTAAATTAACCAGTTTAAAAAATTAACAAGTTACCATAACAAAAGAGAGAAAATTAATTTAAAAGAATATCCAAAACTTCCCTAGTTTTTAGATTAATAGAATTGAGAATTATACTAAGAAAGAGAGGATAATTTACCCAAATAGAAATTATTCAGCTTAGTAAAGCAACAAACATGCATCCAAACAATTTAATTGCAGTCATTGGAAAAAACGAAAGGGTGTGGGAAAATCAAGATGCAATTTCCCATCCAGACTTATAGAAATTTACCAAACCTTTAATGGACAGTTAGTTATTTGTATATCTAATAATCCAAATATTAATATATTCAAAAACTGATGATTAAAGCACTCAGCTAAATTGATTTTATAGGACAAATATAGTTCTAATAGCAAAATAAAGTGGAATGAATCTTGTAAAGCATATTACACTTTTTATAACTTGATAGTTTACCTAGAAAATCTTCAGCCATCAGCAAATAAACTGAGACAATTACCAACTTCAGTAATCTTACTGGCTACAAAATAGACCCATAAATGTCAAAAGCATTTCTCTAAATGCTTTATTACAGATTTATTACTTCTAAATAATAAGATCTAGATTAAGAATTCCTTTCAAAATAACTACAATGTGAAGAAAATTTCTTGTAGTCAAATGACCAAAATAATTTTAATGCCTACATAGACTGAGTTAAAGAAATAAAGAACCACTTAAATAACTCAAGGAATTTTAAAGGACTTGTTAATACATCAATATTTTTTCTCTTCTCATCTTATAAAGACCCTTCTGTTCATCCAAACCTTTGACCCTCCAGTTGTCTCCCAGGTTACATGCTCTGAACTAGCCAATCTGTTTTTCTTTTCCTCTTGATCCCTTTGTAAATCAATTCAACTCTACATTGTCCTCCCTTCTATAATTCCTGGCCCCCTCATCATTTTCATAATTATATCCTGCTAAAAATCGGTCTTAGATCACTGCCACCATTTGCCACCTTTTCTTCTATGTATATGCTACTGAAAGAATGTGGACAAAATAATACAACAAGTCTTTCTGAGTCCATTACAAATTTATGTTATACTACCTTAACTGGGTCCTCACTGCTTGTACATATTTCTAGTTTCCCTAACTTATCAGTTCATTATCCCACTCTTCACAGTGTCTCTTTAAAATGTTTTTATACCTTCTCAAGCTTTCTGTGACTTCCCATTCCTTCACCTTCTCAGCAGAGAATGTTGCCTCATACTTTACAGAAAACAAAATTGAGGTCATTTGTGGAGCTCTCCTTCTTCTCTTTTTCTTGTCATTTCATATTACTCATAAGCTTTCTACCACTACCTCTTCTGTCATCCCTATCTCACATGATGAGATTGCCTTATTCCATACCAATATGTACACCTCTACTTGCTGAAATGATTCCATTCCATACCACCTCTTTCAACAGATTAACCCTTCTGTCATTCCTAAGCTTTCAGTTATTTTTAATCTCCCTTGTCTACTGGTTCAACCCCTACTGCTAAAACTATGCCTATATTTTTCACATTCTAAAAAAAAAAAAAGAAAACCAGTTTTAAATTGATCCTCCCATCTTAGCTATAATTTTATGTATCTTATACCTTTTGTGGCTTAACTCTTTTAAAAAGCCTTTTTCAATAGGTGCCCCCACTTACTTTCTTTTCATTCTTTTCTAAACCCCTTACAACCTGAGTATCCAATCTCTCCACTTTCTTCCAGCCTCCATTTGTTCAATAAGTTGTTTTTGTTCTAAATAGGAGTTCTGACCATATCACCCCCAACCACATTCCAGTGTCTCCCTATTACCTTAAGATCAAATGAAAAATACTCTGCTTGGCATTTTAAGTCCTTAATAAACTCCTACCTTTCCAGTTTTCTTACACTTTCCTCCATATAACATTTTTTTTTAATTCAGTGACACTGGCCTCATTATTCTCATTGTTTTTCAGTTGTAACCAAGTCTTCCTGATGTCACTGTATTAGAAGACACCCTGTTTTGGAGAGTTAAGTCCCAGAAACCAAGCTGTGCCATCAGCTTGGCATAATAACACTCTTTCATGCTCTACCTCTAGATGATCTCTGCTATAGCAAAATCCCAGAATTGTGTCTAATTATGAAGCCCTGCTATGAAGGAAACCTTCCATATGTTGATGTTACTCCTCATTGTCAGGGCTACAGTTCACTACACACAGATTGTTATAAGTATTGAGATCTCCCCACACTTAAGTGAGTCCCCCCACTAGGGGCAGGGCTCCAGACATTGTGTCTTTGCTTGCAAACCATTTCTCTCACTTTGAAACTAAACTTCTTTTTGATTCCTGACTCTCCTGAATCTAGCCTGCTCTGTTCAGCTCCAGGTACCCACAGGTTAGAGGCTGGTTCCACCTGGTTGATACTGAGCTTTTTTGAAATTTCCTTGTCAAAAACTGAAGTACTTTGCCATTTCCTTCTCCAGCTCATTTTACAGATGAGGAAACTGAAAGAAACAGGTTAAATGTGTTTCCAAAGGTTACACAACTATCAAGAGTCTATAGCTGGAACTTAAATTCAGGTCTTTCTTACTTCAGGTTCAGAAATCTATCCAGTGTACCAGTTCTACTAAAAAAACACCACTTTTGACTTTGGGCATTTTCACCAGCTGCTCCCATGAATGCATTACTCTTCTTCCTTATCTCTGCTTAATATTTTCCTTTAAGTCCTATTTAAAATTCCTTTTTGTACAACCTTTACTAATCTCTCTTAATTCTAGTACCTTCACTCTGTTAATTATTTCTTATTTATCATCTACGTATCTTGCGTTGTATATATTTCTTTGCTTGTTATCTCCCCCATTAGGTCTTGAGATCCATGAGGGCAAGGACTGTCTTTTAAACTTTTTATCTCCCTTTCCCCATTTATCACTGTAGCTGGTATATAGTAGGAGATTTGTAGATGTTTGTTGATAGAATGATTATTCCTGGTGCATGGCAACAGAATATGAAAATATTGACCAAAGTGATTTACCTATTTAATACTACACTAATCAAACAAATGGATAATTTTGCTTCTACTATTAATGGGGTGCTTGGACCCTAGCCCTGAGACTACATCTTTCTCTAGGCCAAGGACCCTATCTCTGGCAATAAATCATGAGTGGGTACCACTGAGGCAAAGCAATTCTCCCCATTACAAGGACAAGGTGACCTTTGTAGAATTTCAGTTATATGAACAGGGCAATCTTGTACTAGGAGGCCTATCATGTACTGCTTCCCACAGTTACTTTATATAATCCAGAGGTCAAGCCATAGATGTCAGTTCCTGAGGCTATCTTGTTACAGACATACAAGCCCCTTAAAAGCCCCCCAAAAACCCTCAGCCACCACCAGGTCATGCCAGTGGTGAATGACATCTGTGCCCAAGGGACAGAAACTGTTTGTTCACCCCTAATTAGCATACCTGGCACACAATTCACTGTACCTTCCCTACATAAGCTTTAGCATCACTCCTTGCAAGTTCCCTGAAGTAGCTCTGCCCACTATATTAGCATTACAATAAGCTATTTGCCAATTGGTTGAAAGACTGCTTGAATCCATGAATTCTTTCCAGACATCACGACCCTGACCCTTGGTATTTTGGGGACCCTGAACCCCTAAACCACATCACTACTGCTGTTGCTGCTGCTATTTCTACTAATACACTACACTATCCAACTGCCTAGCAGCTATATAGTGTTGTAAGCTTTGCAAAATGCTTCAAAATATAATATCATTTTATCCTCACAACAGCCATAGAGCTAGGTGCTATTTTTATTCCGTTCTTACAGATGAGGAAGAAAGCAGATACAATTTAAGTAACTTGAATAGTGTAATAGAACTAGTAAATTTCTGAAGCTGAATCTTAATTCGCCTCCTCCTGACTTGAGGTCCAGCACTCTATTTGTAGAGACAAAGAAATTACATAATTTATTTGAATTATAAAAGTATTATAGTTCCAAAGGAAATATGAAAAAAGGTAGAAATTAAAAGTATACTCTTCCACACTTCAAACTATATTAAAAAGTATTAATCATCAAACTATGTTCTATAGAGTTAAAAAAAAAAACAAAGTATGCCAATGGGATTGATGAGCAAAGAATCATAAATAACAAAACTTCATGGCTCCATGTTTTTAAATAAAAAACCTTCAAAGTACAAATTAAGTAAATAAGAACTCTATTTGACAAAGATTCCTGAGAAGACTAGAAATCACCTGGACAGAATTTCATTTTTAGAAAAAAAAAAAACCTGATATATGTTATAATAAATTCAAAATAGACATATAAGAGGACTCAGATTTTAACTTATCCAATTTTAATTTCATTGCTTCCCTCTCCTGTGAAAAATAATGGTATCAATATCGAAGAGGACTAACTGGAACCTGATTAAGACCATGGAACATTGTTATAATATGTAAAAGAAAGGGATGTTAAGGCATAAATTTGACTTAAGTACAAGTCTTCTAAATGGCTGGCCTATCTGTCTTCCAAGATCATGATTTTTCTTAGAAATTTTGAAGCATAAGTTTGCAAGATAATTTAGTGTCAGTGTAGGAAACACATGGACACAAAATATGACCAGAGTTTATTCTTGCTTTATAGATGTTCAGAGAACAAAATGAGTTTTGTATCACTTCAGGAAAATACTCATGAAATGTCAAAGCAAAGAGGTTCTAGAGGTCACCCTCTTTATTCCCTGAACCATTATCTTATTGGAAACATCAATGATGTCCATCACCCATCATAGCATTGAAACTTATTAGTGATTGTTACAAAAAAAGATACAACAGCTATTTAATTATGAAAAAAATGCCAAAGGAAGTGACTTTGATTTGAGTAAAAGAGAATGATGAGTAACCCTAAGTCGAAAAACATTTATTTAATGGGATGTTTTACTAAGATTTTCTTACCATGTCAGATAAATCAAGACAAATTTTAAACAGGCTCTAGACTATATCATAGTGCATTTCATAACATACTATTTCTCAAAAGCGATACTTTCCCATATCTTCAAGAATGTAGCTGGCTAACTTCTTTAATTTAAGTATTTAATGTAAAACTATTTCTCTCAAGTCTAGTTCACAGTATTGAAATTCATCCAAAATTAAAAGGTAAGTACACTGATAAAAATAGCCCATGGGAAAAAATGACCAGAATGGACCCCAAAAAAAGCTTTTTAAGCTGTGTTTAACCTTGAGTAATATACATATTAAATACAAGCAAATAAAAATGGAAAGAATAGCAATATTTATTTATAATTTAAAATAGATAAACTTTATGATAATGTAGATATATTAATTTATACTGTATTTGCAACATTAAAATGTGTCTGCCTTGGGAAAATGGCAAAGCAAAAAAATTCTTGATGTGAAAACTTTTTTGTGGACAATGAAAATATTGCAAATTAGCACTAGTAGCAATGTTGGGGGAGGTGGAGAGAATTTGAGACAGAGAGATAGAGAAAAGCAAAGAGGAAAAAAGAAAAAGCAAAGGGGGAAGAAGGGAGGAAAGAGAAGAGGAACATTGGAGGGGAAAAGTAAGAAAGGCATTAAGAGAAAGGGGGATAAGGAGAGACAAAGGAATTTTTTTCAATTCACATTTTCATTTTTTACTGATTAATTGGATTTCTAAGGTTTTTATAAGATGACTTGATGCTCTTTAGATTCAATATTTAAAACAGTACTTTCCAGCAAAAAAAATAGTCAAAGATTAGTTTGGGTTAGTAACATTTATCTTCCTTAATGCAATGATTGGAACCTAAAAGAGCAGAAGTGAAGGAAAATGACTTTATAACATTTTCATAACTTCATAAGATTGACAGTTCTCTAAGTGTACAGTTAGATTTTGTATCTCACTTTTCTCAGTCACATATTATGCACATTGCATAATATTTGACGATTCTATTCACTTCCTACCAACCAATTTCAAAATTATTATTCTTGTAATATACTCATTATCCTTGTTTCTTACCTCAAACCCAACCTGGAATGCCCGTCTTTGATTAGGAAACTTTTCCCTCAACTTTCCTGGAAGAAGAGTTATATATTGCTTCCAGGCCAATATTTGTAGACATTGTCTCTGAATATAACCCTGCCCTCCCTTTCCAGCAACCCATGTTGAGGAATTAGCTTGACTTCTTGCAGAAGCATACCCATGAATGAAGGTCAGATGATTGTGGGCAGCACTAAAAAGTAAAGAGATTGACTAGTTTTCTAAAGAATCTGCTGTTTCTGAAAGCACATTCATATTCCTGGGGTAGAAATTTTTTTTAATTTAAACTTTCAGTCCCACTTAGAGTATTTAACTAATCAACAGCATTTTGTGGCAACTTTGGATAGATAACTAAAATATTTCCCAGGAGAGAAAAGCCTTTAGAAAGAGAAGGATCAGCCAAGAGAGTAAAAGTGAAGTGATTAGAATTCAACTGGCAGAATTTATTATCAGGGTAAAAAATATTACCTATTTGAGCCAAGGAGATAAAGGAAAGAGATTAAATAATTTCATTATAGAAACAGTCCTCTTGAATAGAACTGCATTTTACATGTTACATTTCATTAAATAAATTAATAGGGGGTGGAACCAAGATGGCAAAGTGAACACAGGGACTTACCAAACTCTCTTCCAAATTCTTTCAGATACCTCTAAAAAGTGAATCTGAGCAGATTTGAGAGAGGTAGAAGCCATTAGGAGACTCAGTGTAGCATATTTCCTGTCCAGGAGAGCCGGGCATGTGGAACTGAACCCAACCACACCAGAGTAGGAGCAGCAGCAGGACTCAGGCAGCCCTCCTGGCTAGGAGAACATTGAGTGAGCAAAAGTAAACCATACCTGAGCGGGAGTGGGAATAGGTCTGGGGCTGAATTGGTGGATGTGGTAGCAATCCTCAGGCCTCTCAGCCCAGGACAGGAGTCTGTCAGAGCTAGGTGGGATAGAAGTGCAAAGCCTGCCACCAGGGAAAAAGCTACTTCTGAGGCTTTCAGCACACAGTCTAAAAGTTTGAAAGTCACCTTCTTCAAATTCTGGCAGTCATGATGATTGAGTAAAACATAGGTGCCCTCACCCCTGCTTCCTTTCCTCACCTTGAGTGACCCAGAGAATACTGCCCTGGGACAAACCCTGGAATAGAGGAGCCAGAAGTGGAGGTTCAGCTGTCTTTTATCTTGAGAGGCTGGGGAGATGGGCCCCTCATATGGTGGCTGAAAGGAGATGAGTTCAGGAAGGGAGGCATCCAAGGAGGTTCCACCTCAGAAGACCAGTGGGATTTCTTGAGTCCCAAGGGGGTGGAGCCTGCAAGCACCAACACCAGGACCCCAGAGGTACTTTTGCACAGAGGGGAAGTGGAAGACACCAACACAGACAATGTGTTTGCCCACCTGTGCTATGTAGAGCAGCCCTAGCAGAAGAGGAAATTTCCAGCAGCCAGACCATCCCTTTCCCATACTACAAGCTGTGACCTCCAGGAGCAACTAAGAAAGACTTCACCTGGCCTTTATCCTTGGCACACACTAGTCAGCTTTAGGTAAGCATCAAGTAAGCTGCAGCATTATATGACTCTAGCTAACAAAACCAGAGTCCATAGCACACAAAGCCAGTAATCAGCCCCCCAGTTCCCACCACAAGAAGCTTGGGACAAAGCCCCCTGTGCCGCAGAAGCATAGATCCACTTAAAAAGCAAGGAAAAAGGCAAGCACTATAAAGAAGAAATCCAGAAAAAAAACAAAGACCTTTGATTCTTACTATGGAGAAAAGGAAGATAAAAATACTAATTCAGAAGAGGACAGCATTGACACAATACCCACATCTGAAACCTCAAAAGGGAATCTGAATTGGTCTCCATCCCAAATGCACTGCTGTAAGAGTTCAAGGAGGATTTTAAAAGCCAAATTGGACAAGAGGTACATAGCCTAATTGGAGAAAATGACTGCTTGAAAAGTAAAATTGACCCAATGGAAAAAGGAGGTACAGAAGCTAAATGAAGAAAACAATCCATTAAAAATTAGAGTTGGGTACATAGAAGCTAATGACTCTCTGAGAAATCAAGAAGCAGTCAAAGAAAATCTCAAGAATGAAAAAATAGAAGAAAACATAAAGTATCTCATTAGAAAAAAATGACTTGGAAAATAGATCAAGAAGAGACAATCAAGAATTATTGGACTACTGGAAAGACACTATGTAAAAGAAGAACCTGGACAGTGTCTTCCAAGAAATCACAGGGAAAGCTCCCCTGAAGTCTTAGAACTAGAGGTATGATAGTCAATGAAAGAATACACCAATCATCACCTGAAAGAAATCCCAAATAGAAAACAACAAGGAATATTGTGGTCAAATTCCAGAATTATCAGGTCAAGGAGAAAATACTGCAAGCAGCCAGAAAGAAATAATTCAAATAGTGTGAAACTACAGACAGGATCACACAGGATCTTGTAGCTTCTACACTACCCACATCAACTACAAAGCAAAACTGAGCACAATTTTTCAGGCAAGGAGATGGACATTAAATGAAATAAGGGAATTTCAGACCTTCCTGATGAAAAGACTAGAGCTCAAAGGAAAATTTGATTTTCAAATACAAAACCCAAGAGTGACATAAAAAAGTAAATAGGGAAAAAAAACTTGTCATTCCATGAAGTCAAATTGTTTATATCTTTATATAGGTTTATATTGTTTTATTTATTTTATATAGATGTTAATCTTGAGAATGGTATAGTGATTGTGACAATTAAAAGGGATATACATAAACAGAAGGTATGAGCACAAATTAATCAATATGATGATAAAAAGTAATTAACGGGTGCAAAGGGATTGTTTTGAGAAAAGAGGTAAGGAGGTAGAAAAGGGGAAATTAAACGACATGAAGAGATACAAAATATATTATAGTAGAGGGAAAGAATGGAGGGAGAACAGCAGTGTTTGTTTGAACTTTGTTCTCATCGATTTGTTTCAAGGAGGGAATAACATATTCTGATAGTATAGAAATCAAACTTGTCTTACAGGCAGTAGGAGGGGAAAGGGCAAAGAAAAGGGGGGTCAGAATTGAGGGAATAAGTAGTAAGGGAAAAATGTATGATAGGGAGTGAAAATTGAGGGAGGCAGTTGTCCAAAGCAAAGTCTTTTGAGAAGGGGAAAGAAGGGAGAAATAAAACCACAAACAAGAGGGAGAAATAGGATGGAGAAAAAGACAGAGTTAGTAATTATAACTGTGAATGTGAATGGGATGTACTCTCCCCTGAAATGGATGTGGATAACAGAATGGATTAAAAATGATTATCCTACAATATGTTGTTTATAATAAATACATTTGAAACAGAGGGATACACACAAGGTAAAGGCAATGAGCTTGAGTAGAATATATTATGCGTTAGCGGAAATAAAAAAAAAAAAGCAGGGATAGCAATCCTAATCTCAGACAAAGAAAAAGCAAAGATAGATCTAATTAAAAGAGATAAAGAAGGACACAATGTCCTTCAAAAAGGTACCATAGAAAATAAAGTAATATCATTACTTAATATATAAGCACCAAGTGGTATAGCATCTAAATGCTTAGAGAAGAAGTTAAGGGAGTTACAAGAAGAAATAGACAGGAAACCTATACTAGTGGAAGGCTTCAACATCCTCCTCTTTGAACTTGATAAATCTAACCTCAAAATAACCAAGAAAGAAGTTAAGGAAGTGAATAGAATTTTAGAAAACGTGTATATGATAGACATCTGGAGAAAACTGAATGGGGATAGAAAGGAATATACCTTTTTCTCAGTGGTAAAGCGCACATACACAAACCTAACCATGTATTAGGGCACAATAACATAACAGTCCAGTGCAGAAAGACAGAAATAATAAATGCAGATCATGATACAATAAACATTATGTATGATAAAGGACCATGGAAAGATAGACTAAAAAATAATTGGAAACCAAATAATCTAATTGTAAAGAAAGAGTGGGTCAAAGAATAAATCAAAGAAGCAGTCAGGATCTTCATTCAAGACAATGACAATAACAAGACAACATAATCAAATGTATGGGATTCAGGAAAAGCTATTCTTTGCGCAAGTTCTATATCTCTGAATGGTTACTTGAATAAAGTAAAGAAAAGCAGATCAATGAATTGGGCATGCAATTGAAAAAGCTAGAAATAGAAGAAATTGAGAATTCCTAATTAAATACCAAATTAGAAATATCAAAATCCAAAGGAGAGATAAATAAAATTTAAATCAAGAAAACTACTGATTTAATAAATAAAACTAAGGGCTGGTGTTATGAAAAAATATGAAAAAATTATAAACCTTGATTAATTTCATTAAAAAAGAAGGAAGAAAATGAAATTACCAGTATCAAAAATGAAAGTGGTGAATTCACTTCCAATGAGTAGGAAATTAAAACAATAATTAGCAATTATTTTGCCCAATTGTATGCCCATAAATTTGATAATCTTAGGGAAATGGATGTATATTTACAAAAATATAAATTTCCCAGATTAAGAGAAGAGGAGGTAAAATACTTAAATAAACCCATCTCAGCCAAAGAAATTGAACAACTCATCAATGAACTCCCTAGGAAAAAATGTCCAGGGCTAGATGGATTTACAAATGAATTCTATCAAACATTTAATGAACAATTAATTCCAATACTTTATAGATGATTTTGGAAAATAGTCAAAGAAGGAATCTCACCAAATTCTTTCTTTGGCACAAATATGGTAGTAATTGCTAATCCAGGAAAGGACAAAAGAGAGAAAGAAAATTATAGACCAATTTCCCTAATGAATATAGATGTAAAGTTTTAATAAAATATTAGAAAAAAGATTACAGCAACTTATAATGATAATCAAACACTATGACGAGGTAGGATTTATTCCAAGAATGCAAGGCTGGTTCAGTATTTGGATAACTATCAATATAATTGATCATATAAATGATAAAAGTAGCAGAAAACATATGATTATCTCAATGGATGCAGAAAAAGCTTTTGATAAAATACAACACCTATTCCTATTAAAAATACCATAGGAAGAAATGAAGTCTTCCTTAAAATTATAAGTAGAATCTGCATGAAACCATCAGAAAGCATTATATGTAATGGGGATAGGCTAAATGCATTTCAATAAGATCTAGGATGAAACAAGGATGTCCCTTATCAACCCTATTTTTCAGTTTGGTACTAGAAATGTTAGCTTTAGCAATAAGAAAAGAAAAAGAAATGGAAGGAATTAGATTAGGCAAAGAAGTAATTAAGTTATCACTCTTTGCAGATGATATGAAGATATGCTGAGAGAATCCTAGAGAATCAAGTAATAAAAAAACTACTTGAATTAATAAATAACTTTGGCAAAGTTTCAGGTTATAAAATAAAGCTAAATAAATCCATGGCATTCCTATATAATACTAACAAAGCCAACAGCAAGAGAAGGAATGATAAATTCCACTTAAAGTTACCATAGACACTATAAAATATATGGGAGTGTACCTGCCAAGAGAAACCCAAGAATGATACAAATACAATTACAAAACACTTTTCACACAAATAAAGTCAGATCTAAATAAATGGAAAAATGATCAGTTGCTGATGGTTGAGCTGAGTTAATATAATAAAAAGACAGTTTTAACTAAATTAATTTACTTATTCAGTGCCATACCAATTAAACCACCAAAAATTTATTTTATAGAGCAAGATAAAATCATAAAAAATTCATCTGGAAGAACAAGAGGTCTAGAATTATCAAAGGAATAATTGAAAAGTAATGCTAAAGAAGGATACCTAGCCATACCAGATATAAAACTGTATTATAAAGCAGCAGTCCTCAATACTACTTGGTACTGGTGAAGAAATAGAGTGGTGGATCAGTGGAATAGGTTAGGTACACAAGACACAGTAGTTAATGAATACAATAGTCTACTCTTTGATTATCCCAAAGGGTCCCCCTTCTGGGATAGGAACTTACTATTTCACAAACACTGTTGGGATAATTGGAACGTAGTATGGCAGAAACTGGGTGTAGACAAATATCCTACTCCATATACTAAAATAAAGTCAAAATGGTTCATGACTTAGATGTAAAGGCTGATACTATACGCAATTTAGGAGAAGAAAATAGTTTACCTGTCAGACTTAAGAAGGGAAGAATTTATGACTACACAAGAGATATAGAGCATTACAAAATGCAAAATGGATAATTTTTATTTCATTAAATTGAAAAGTTTTTGTACAAACAAAGTCAATGCAGCCAAAAATACAACGGAAGAAGAAAATTGGGAAATAATTTTTACAGCCAGTGTCTCTCACGAAGGCCTTATTTCTAAAATATAAAGGAAACTGAGTCAAATTTATAAGAATACAAGTCACTCTCCAATTGAGAAATGGTCAAAGGATATGTGCAGGCAGTTTTGAGAGGAAGAAATTAAAGATATTTCTAGTCATATAAAAAAAAACTCTAAATAACTATTGATTAGAGAAATACAAATCAAAACAACTATCAGGTACCACATCTCTCCTGTCAGATTGGCTAACATGTGAAAACATGAAAATCATAAGTGGTGGGGAAGATTTGGAAAAATAGGAACACTATTTCCTGTTGGTGGAGTTGTAAACTGAGCCAATCATTCTTGAGAGCACTTTGGAACTATGCCCTAAGAGGCATAAGAATGTGCACACCTTTTGACTCAGCAATACCACTTCTAGGATTGTATCCCAAAGAGATAATACAAGGGGGAAAAGGACCCATATGTCCAAATTATTTATAGCAGCTCTTTTCGTGGTGGCAAAGAATTGGAAATCAAGGGGATGCCCATCAATTGGGAAATGGCTAAACAAATTATGGTATATGAATGTAATGGAATACTATTGTGGTTTAAGAAATGAGGAGCAGGTGGACTTCATAAGAACCTAGAAGAGTCTTATATAATCTGATGGTGAATGAAGGGACCAGAATCAGGAGAACACTGTACGCAACCACAGACACATTGCTTCTGTGATGACTAACTGATACTTGGCTCCTCTCAGCAATGCAAAATTCTAATACAGTTCCAAAAGACTCATGAAGGAAATGGCTATCTAAATCCAGAGAAAGAATTATGGAATCTGAATGCAGATTGAAGCAAATTATTTGCTCTTTCTCCTTTTTTATTTCATTTTATTTTTGGTTTTGTTACATCTTTCTTATGGTTCATTTCATTAGTGATACCTCATCTTTACAACTTGGTTATTGGGAAAACAAATTGAATGTGAAGATTTTTGTAGAACCTTTTTCAGATTATATGCCATCTTGGGGAAGAGGGGGCAGGCAGGGGGAGAAAATTTGGAACTGAACTTGTGGAACTGTGTTAAACACTAAAAAAAAATTAATAAATTTAAAAAATCAACAGAAATACATTTTCTCTCCCTTTTATCCCTAAACAATTTAGAAAAAAATGTTACAAATATGGATAGTCAATCATAAAAATTCTACTATTTGTTATGTTTAAAAATCTTTATTTTTCTTTGCTCAACCTGAGTCCATCACGTCTCTGTCAGGACATCAGTACTGGATGTCTAGAAATATGTTTTGTCACTTCATGGATCAGGAATTTTATAGCTTTCAAGTTGTTTTTTTTCTTCAGTGTTTTAATTGTATAAGTTCTCCTCATTGCCCATTTCCTCATTTATCAGTTTATAGGTCTCCCAAAATATTTTTTTAATAATATTGATGTTTTATTATGAATTGTTTTGATTCTGATCACTTCAATTTGCATTAATTCACATTTGTCTGTCCAGTATACAACAAATAATATTTATTTATATTTGTTTATTCCTTCAAACACAGCTAGGTGGTACAGCGGACAGAGCACTTGGCCTAGAGTCAGGAAGACTCATCTTCCTGAGCTTCAATTTTGGCCTTGGGATCTTACTAGTTGTGTGATTCTAGGCAAGTCACTTAACTATGTTTGTTTCAGTTACTCATCTGTAAAATGAGCTGGTGAAGGAAATGACAAATCACTCCAGTATATCTGCTAAAAAACCCTAAATGGAGTCAGAAAGATTTGGATACGATTAAAATATCTAAACAACAAGATTAAAGCCCATTTTCTAAAATAGTTGCATGATTTGTTTAACAGTTTTTTGGTAACCTTAAACTAATTATACTTTACACTATTTGATTCAATAAACAAATATAATAATATAACATTTTTGCAGCCTTTTAAAGTTCACAAGGTACTATACCTATTATTTCATTTTATCCTCACAACAACCCTGGGAGGAAGATGATTTACTAAGTACTTTTTATAAGCCAGTACTGAGTTTGGATGGTGTGGATATAAAGGAAAACAAAACAAAACATTAATTCCTAAATCCCAAGAGGTTATTTTCTGATGAAAGACATACCTATGTTCACAGATAAGTAAATAAAATGAGGAAGAGAACACTAATTGGTGGAGAATCAGGGTAGGATTCATACAAGAATTGTTATTTAAAATGAACCGTGAGAAAAGATAAAGAATCTGAGAAATTTTGAGGAGAAAGAAGTGCATTCAATACATTGGGGTGCAAGAGGGAGGTTATAAGCATATTATTACCTGAGGCCAGACACTTTTTTCACCTTTCTCATTTCATCCTCAAGGCCTAATCAGTGTCTTGCTTTTACTATATATTTAAAACAGGCATGCTGAATTGAATGGAAAGAATGGAGACAAGAAATGGAAAGTCAAGTTCTGTGATAATCTAGTAATCCAGTGTGCTAACAGCTAGCTGAAAATATATATTGAGGTCAAATTTTGAAGTGCTTTAAATGACTAGCTTTACATTATAAGCATTATTTTTTTTTCTCAGAGTAGAGGGACATCTTTAAAGCTCTGCTTGGGAAGGATCATTTGGGCATACATGTAAATTGAAAAAAAGAAATTCTAGAGGTAAAGAGTTCAATTGGGAGACTATTAAATGTATTGAGTGAGTGGTCATGATTATTTGGACTATAGTGACATTAGAAAAAGAGCGAGGTTAATGAACTGTCCTGGAGAAACAATAAGTAAGACTTACAGACTGAGTGGATGTGTAGGGTGGTGGGAGATGGAATGAATCACTGATGTTTTGAAGGTTAACAACTGAAGTGAATGGGGTGATGGTGGTGTTATTAACAAAATCAGGAAAATTTGTACAAGCATAGATTAGAGGGGAATATAATACCTTTTTCTTTTTAGGGGATCAGGCTTATTATGAATGTAATAACAACAACAATAATAAAATAGTTTGAA
Source organism: Trichosurus vulpecula (assembly GCF_011100635.1). NCBI lineage: Eukaryota > Metazoa > Chordata > Mammalia > Diprotodontia > Phalangeridae > Trichosurus > Trichosurus vulpecula. The sequence continues at coordinate 318,790,312 of NC_050573.1, read as the reverse complement.
TTATGTAGCACTTTACAATTTGCAAAATTCTTCACAAATATTATGCGATTTGATCCTTGTGAAACACCTGGATGATATTAATATCCTCATTTTACCTATGAGGGACTTAGATAAATAGACGTTAAGTGACTTCCACAAGATTACACAGCTAAAACGGGTCTAATGCTGAATTTGAACTTGTCCAGTCACCTATCAGTTCAGTCTCAAATATTAATAAACTGCAACAATTCATTTATATAATAATTCTTTTGTCCAACATTTCTTTATTCGTGTCTCACTCCATATGTTTTCCATGGGCAATCCCTGAAATTCAGGCAAAGAATTCCTAATAAGGCTTGGACTGATAAATTTCTGAATTTTAATTCTGCTTATAGCAACATTACTGCTTATTGGAATTTGGTTGAAATGGAAGGGAAAACAGCTTAGATCTTTCTGCAGCTGTTTTTACCCAACACTGTTCTCATTAAAAATGTTATTGGCCCCAAGGACACTATGACATTTTTGCAATCTAGGAAATCACTGAAACTGCTGGTCTTCAGCATGCTGGGACAAGAAAGAGATAGCTCTGACTGAATTCTGCTGAAAAAAAAATCATTTTTGTCTTTTAAGACCATCTCTGGAGAATAAAAGCACAAATGAATTTGTTTCTATACAGGTGTGCACTATTTTTAGAAAATCTAATAGAGGGAAGTTAAAACTGAAAAATAAAACCAAATAATGCAGGTTGATTATTTACATTGCAAAAAGAATTTTTTTTTATTTTCCAAATTACTCACCAAGCAGAATTCATTTAAATACCAGCATCCTCAGTTCATGTAGCTGCTATTTAACAAAAAATAGATTCTTATGGCTTTAATACTTTTATTATACTGTTTCTAAAATCATTACTTTATCTGATGATCAGAAAAACAAAGAGTTAAGAGTGATGGATTATAGAAGAAAACTAAATATTTCTGAATATATGATGATATGACTCATTGCAAAAATAAGGGTTTTCTTTGAAAAAATGTATAATTATTGTGAATCACATTTTTATGCATACTTTAATATTAGCTAAAGAAAAACTAGAAGCAAAGATTTTTTTTTTCTAATTTTAAGCATTCAGTTTTGCCCTGGACAGAGCCCAGGTTCAGGACAGGATACTAAATTTCAAGAGCTCTTGATTTTACTACCAGCAATACAAATTACTAGTTGTGAACCTTCTGGAGTTTGCTGAACTAGATTAAATGATCTCCTAGGTATCCATTATTCTATGGAGTTAAGGTTAAATAAAGCAGAAGTTAAGTAACTTAAAAGAATTGTGGACCTAGAAGAATTTGATGGTTAAAACATCTCCTTTCCCAAAAACAAATCTCCTTTCCAACAATCTCCTTCATTCCCTCCTCATCTCTGAGAAGATACAACTTGTTTCATCCAGCCATACAGCTAATTTAGGAATCTATTGTCCTCTATTACAAAAGAAAAGTGTTGAATTAATTTGTCAAACATTTTACTGAAGTATGGGTAAATTACATACACATCACCTTTCTGAAATTCTTAATGAATTAGTATTAATCAAATGTTATTTGTAACCAATTAACAGGCTTACAACTTTTAAAAAGGATACGAAATTCTTCTGGCATGGCCTTTTTTTGATGTAGCCAATCCAGATCTGTGTAATCATTGCTAAGTTTTCTTTAATTAACTCTTTAATGACCTGTTCAAGAATTTTCTCAGTAATTGCATTCAGTTGTCTATAGTTTGCAGATTATTTTCCTATTCTGAAAAACTGGTAAAAAGAGCAACCCTTTTCCAATCATGCATTTCCTCTCCCATTTTCTATGATCTTTCATACACTATTCACTATGGGTCAGTAATCACATCCTTCATTTCTCTAGGTATGCTAGGTGATATAGATTTACTTGGACCAGGCATCATGAGTTTGTGAAGAACAAGTAGGATACCTCTTACCATCTGTTTTCTTATCATGTGTATCAAATCTCTCAGTCTTTTTTTTTTTCTGTTCTGTCAGTAACAATCATTGCTTTATTTTGTTTTGCTAAACTAGTTTCATGGATTGTCCTTCATGGAGGACATAATTATTAATTTGTATGTTATGCTGAAATATATTTTGTCAATTAAAAACAAAATTACTTAGGAGAAATTAATGTAGCTCCCAGGATCCATATGTTTAAGAAAATGATGAAAACTATATTTAAATAATTTGGGCCTGGTGACCATTATTAACTAACAACTCAAGCCCTTTCAAAGCCATAAGTAATTGTATTGCTATCAGATAATACTATTATTAACTAGGGTAAGGTAGAGGACAGTGAGCATTTTTTTTTTTGTTCTGTATAAGATGGAAGTAGAGAGCTTAAGTAAAGATAGGATGACATCCCTATAAAATTCTCCCATAGACATCTCTGAAGTGGAAACAGATATGTGCTGGCTCTGGGTTATGTTGGGAACACTGGGCTGAAAAAAAAGAAAAAAAATTAAGAGCGAGCATATGCAATGTTGCTCAGGAGTATATTTAATTTGCATGGTGTTATTGATTCTCTTTTTCAGTTAGAAAAAGTTCAATGAAACACAAAGGTAATATAATTTATTAGAAAAAATCTGTACCTAAAAACCATAAATCAGCATTCTCTTCTCTTTAGCTTCTTTTTAGCTTTACATCAAAATGTGGATTCATAATCAAAGTATAATAAACTTATACTTCCATATCTTCTACTTGCTATCTTTCATCAAGGAAGTTTGCTTAGTAACTCAATATAAGAAATCCAACAACAATTTCAGTCCCTATTATGTTCAGGACACTGGATACACAAAGAACAGTAAAAATCAATCAACAATCACTTAGTAAATGCCCAATTTTTACCTGGTACTGACTCTACTAAAAAAATAATGCATGAAACAATTGTACACACAAAGAACTTAGATTCAAATAGGAGATACATACACACATGCACACATGTATATGTAGACAGAGACAAGAAGCAGAGAGAGAATATAATAAATACTGAGAAAATATTTCAAAGAAGTGAAATACAATGTGATAATCAAAAGGAAACTTGATTGTCTAGAAACTGCTTGATGAGACAGAGGGCAACAGCTTGAATACTCCCATTTTCCTAATATTGTAATTATATTTATCCAGTCCAAGTCGCATTAGCTTCTTTAGCTGCCATATCAAAGTACAGCATATTAAAAAAGGTGCATTTTTCAAACTGGTGAAGCAGTTGAATGTAAAGGCTGCTGAGAATGACATTTACATCTGGTAAAATTCTAGATAATTTTACTGAAGGAAGAGTGTGTGATCATTTGGAAAGTGAAGTGGTGATCACTAAGAAGCAACATCACTCCTCCAAGGCCAGGTAAGGCTAGACCCACCTTGTTTACTTTGTCAACAGTATTATTGGGCTGATAGATTGGAGAATGCCTTAGACATACTGAACTTCATGTTGAGTTTACAATCCACAAAAAATCCCAAGTTATTTTCACATGAATGCTTCTCCCCATTATGTACTTAAGGTCAAGACTAGTATGTTGGATTGATACATGTAAAATTACATAAAATATGAATATATATATATATATATACACACAAAAACTTTTATGAACATATAGGCACCTTATATGGATCAGCTAGATGACACAGTTAATGTTCCAGGCCTAGAGCCAGAAAGACTCATGTCCTTGATTTCAAATCTGTCTTCAGAGACTATCTGTATTACTCTGAGCAAACCACTTAATCCTGTTTGCCTCAGTTTCCTCATTGGTAAAATGAGCTGGGGAAGAGAGTGGCAAACCACTCCACTATGTTTGCCAAGAAAATCCCAAATAGGCTCAGAAATGACCGAATAACCATAACAAATTTACACATTATTATGAAATTTGATTTATAGCCTAGAAATACATTTAGTTCTACAATCTGTCATCTAACATTCAGCCATTAATCTTCTTGTCATCTAAATGTTTGATAAGTAGCATGTGTAACTCCATCCAAGCTATTGATAGAAATGTCAAATAGACCAGTGTCAATAACAAAATGCTAGAGGACTCCACTAAAGACTTTCCAGATTATGACTGATCCATTAACTGCTGCTCAGTCACAAAAGGGTATCATAAGAGATTTTGTCAAGGATCTCATAAGAGAGATTTGTGAATATCCAGAATTTTTGCAATTTTACCAGAATTCCTGTCAACAAAAGGAAAGAGCTAAATTACTATCATGATCTGTTCTTGCTGAAGTCATATTGATTCTTATTAACTGATACTTCCCTTTATAAATAACGATGAACTTTTACTTCAGTAGCATAGTTGTAATGCCTGCATTCCTTTTTTCCAAATGAAGTCAACATCTTCTCTGCAACTTCGAGTGTTATTTCACTGACAAAGGAATGGAAAAGTCAAGGGAATTTTCCAGTATTTCTTAGTAGGTCAATCAAGATTTGAAAACTTGTCTTTTAGCTGTGAGGCTAGCTCACTGTCTCTCTATTCAACATTTTCTCTCTTCCATCAATACAATTCTAGAACTTTTATGGGAATCATTCAAATTCACCAGCATATAGTTTGAAAAATGTAACCCCTTTCATTTGAAATTATTTTTTTAAAAGACCGTATTTATTTGCATGTACTACAGAAAAACTACCTTTATTTTCCAGTTTTTTGGATGTCATCTCATTTATCCTGACTTTCAAATGATGCTTCTATGTTTGTCTTTGTGACAATTGTGTATTTCTCATTCTTAATGATGACAAAAGTGAAATAAAAGGTTAGAGTTTCTGCATTCAGTCCATCATCAATTATCTTTGCCCTACTCAGACAAATGTTGTGCTATCTCTTCTTTGATTCTTCCTGTTTCCAATATATCTAAACAAAAGCTATTTCGCTCTACCCCTTGTCATTGGCACTCAGTATTGGCCTTAGCTCCCTACAGTAGTAAGAACATATTTGCATCTAACTTGACCTTCTTTAATGAAAAAAAAAATGTTAAAAAAATAGTTGTGTATTCAGTTTCAATATATGGAGGCTTTAAAAAAATTGCTCATGTGAGATTTCCAGGAAAAGAAATTTGAAGGTTAGAAGTTTATTGTGCTTTTCATAAATGGATATAACATCACATTTGCACACTTGATAAACTTGAAGTGTTTTGACCCTTCAATCTATTTCATAGACATTAAAATAACATCACAATATTTTTGGTTTATTGTCAAATATCCTTTTTGCAAAGAGGCTAATTTTAACATACAGAACATTCATTTTTCTAAACAAGAAAATTATGTTTGAAACTTATTTTTCATTTTAATTCAATAATTATTTTTGAGTTTATATTACAAAAGTTGTTGTATAGTTCTTCTGGCTTCTATTCTTTCTCCATTCCTAACAATATTGCACACTAACTCATATTTTTTTCTTCTAAGGAAAGTTTAATTACATCACTCCACTGTCCAAATACCTTTAGTTGCCTCCCACTTCCAGCTGAACAATGTCTAAACTCTTCAGTCAGGCACAGTCTACCTTCTTCACTCATCTCCACTTCTTTCGTGTACATCATTTTAGAGTCAAAATGAAGTACTTTACTTCTCCCAAACACGTCTTGTTTTCACACTTATTTCCGTGAAGTTGCTCACATTGCTCTCTCTACCTGGATTACATTCTAACTTGTTGACAGTCTAATTGTTGGCATTTTATTCATTCTTAAAGGCCAGATTAAAATGGCATTTTCTCCATGAAAACATCTCTGCCTCCCGCAGCTAGAAATGCCCTCATTTTCATCTGACCTTATAACACTTTCTATAATTATGCACTTATCCTACTTTATATTTTTGGTTGAGTTTATGTCTATTCATTCCTACTAGATTTTAAAACTCCTTAACAGAAAAGACTGTATTTTATTCTTCTTTGAATACCCAATGTTTGTTGAATGAATGAAGTATCTAGTAGTTAATGGTCAGCAATATTGGACACTGACCTGAAATGTCTTATTTCCTCTCATTTCAAATCACTTTCTGTCTATTATTTTGCCCCCACTGCTCCCTGATCTTCTAAATTTCTTCTTGGAAGGTTGATATTTTTATGACAAACTTTTGAGAGTACGTACAGGGAGAGGTGCTATAAAACCTAATAAACATTGACTATCCAGCTGCTCCTTATATCCAAAATGCTTTGCACAGCTCAATAAGAGGTTTTGTTGTCACTCTGATAGACCTTTTTCTGGCAACCACATCAACTTTATTCATTTTCCCTTGCTTTTCAGACAGATTACAGGGGAGGTTGTTGGAAATAATATGAGTGAAATATGTGTAGTTCTGGTTGGTTCATTCCTCTTTCTCCTCATCCCATCTACAATTCATGAAGTATCTTTTGAATTTTGTAAAGCAGTTGCTGGATCAGTTGGGAGTCAGCAAATTTTTAGCATTAATGAGTTCATTTCCACAGAAATTGGCTCATTACCATGCTGACTTCTAGTGTTGTGTGGTTTTTTGATAGTCATATCCTCTATTCTTTCATAAAGATATTTCTTTTACCTGACACGTGGAAATAATGAGACTGGTTTGTTTTTGTTTCTTTAGTAATTGAAAAGTACAAAAAACATTCATATGCCTAAATTTCAATGAAAAAAAAGATGATATTTCTATGGCACTTCCATACAAATGATGGTAAAATTGAGTTTATCATTTTAATCTTTCTTAATAATACTTATAATATTGATAATTCAAATCATATTAAAATATTTAGACATGTCAATGACATTAAAATAAAGGTATTCATATATGCAGGATTCCTAGCATATATTTCAAACTCTTTTGACAAAAGCAATATTGGATTTTAAGATTTCTCAAGTTTTTTTAATACTTAAAATGTAGGTTGATCTCCTGACCTGTATTTACATAAAAATTATTAATAGTTTAAGAATATTTCCTTAGAATTCTCAGTTGTGGAAAGCTATCTTCTGGTGGAAGTATTTATCTTCATGTGTGAAGGTCAAAAATAAATGAAAAGTTGCTTATCTCTCCAGTCCCGATTGATTTACCACACATTATGCCCAGCACAACAAAATAAATTGTTATGAGAGAATAGTGCTATAAAACACACCTTTATCAACTAATTGTGAGAATTTTCAAATACAATAATGTCACGAACAGTAATTTGTAAACTCATTCATTAATTAGTATGATTTGTCTTCGGATTGAGAGAGATGAAGAAGTGCAACATGCTGTGGACCAATTTAATACAAGCATAAAATTAGAGCTTGCAATCAGTAGTTGTAACTATATTTAGTATTACAGAAAAAATAAATGGATTCAGTTATTTCTCAAGTACAATGAAGGTACCAAAAAGTCATTCATATTTAGGGAGAGAAGGGGGTAAAGCCTCTAAATTAAATAGTCCCATTTTTTGCTGTTTATGGAATTTAGAAAACATTTAGAAAACAATTTAGAAACAATTTAGAAAAATAATATCAAATATTTATTTGGACATGGGGGGTAGGAAATATAAGTGTCAAACTTATTCTCCCTTATTGCTTTTGATGCAGTTATTATTTGCAGATATGAATATTATATGTCCATGTTTCTCCTCCCCAAATCCTTAGACCTACTCACATCAGGTCTTCCTTCTCCAATTCACTGTTCTCTGACCATATCATTCACAGGGTCCATTGATCATTAAGAAAATCATTTTCATATCTTTCTCTTAACCCAATCTATTGAATTATACTCATGAATCTCAGGAACTTTCTCCAGAAACAATTTATCCTTCACTAAACTCTCCATTGCTTCCTGTTCTTACTCTAATGGCTCTAAAACACAAAGAAAGGAAGACATGTTAGCATAAGCCTATTCCCATTACTTGGTGTTTTTCCTTCTTTAAGTTCTAAGCCATAGAAAATTCTCTGTTTATTCACTTTAATATTTCTCCAGTTTTTACATTAGTGCTGAACCTCTATTCCTGGATAATTTCTCCTATCTTGGCTTTGATTTAATACCCCTTAGTCTCATTTGCATGATTATCATCTTTCTGCCTAATACTAATGGTGGGACTCCTCAAGTATGAGAACTGGGCACTCTTCACTCTTACTTAGTGATCTTATTTTGAAAACAATATTTCCAGTGAATCCCAAAACTAACTCATTAACTCCAATCTTATAACCCCAAATGCCCTCCATATGAAATTATTATGCATCAAAAATTGAACCTATAATATTTTCTTCTTTAATCCATCTAAATTCATACTTCAACTATTTCTACCACATGACCTTTCCTTTTTTATTTTTCTTATATTTAACATATTTAGTTTTCAGCATTGATTTTCACAAGAGTTTGAATTAGAAATTTTCTCCCCATTTCTACCCTCCCCCCCACTTCAAGATGGCATATATTGTGGTTGCCGTGTTCCCCAGTCAGTCCTCCCTTCTGTCACCCCACTCCCCACCCATCCCTTTTTCCCTTCCATTCTTGTAGGGCAAGATAAAATTCTATGCCCCACTGCCGTTGTATCTTATTTTCTAGTTGCATGCAAAAACTTTTTTTGTTTGTTTTTCAACATCTGTTTTTAGAACTTTGAGTTCCAAATTCCCTCCCCCCTTCCATTCCCACCCACCCTCCCTAAGAAGTCAAGCAATTCAACATGGGCCACATGGGTATCATTATGTATAACCCTTCCACAATACTCATGTTGTGAAAGACTAACTATATTTTGCATCTTCCTAACCTATCTCCCTTTATTGAATTTTCTCCCTTGACCCTGTCCCCTTTCCAAAGTGTTTGTTTTTGATTACCTCCACCCCCATCTGCCCTCCCTTCTATCATCCTCCCCTTTTTTATCTTCTTCCTTCTTCTTTCCTATGGGCTAAGATACCCAATTGAGTATGTATGGTATTCCCTCCTCAGGTGAAATCTGATGAGAGAAAGATTCACTCATCCCCCCCACCTGCCTTCTCTTCACTTCCTGCAGAACTGCTTTTTCTTGCCACTTTTATGAGAGATAATTTACCCCATTCTATCTCTCCCTATCTTCCTCTCTCCATATATTCCTCTCCCATCTCTAAATTGGATTTTAGTTCTTTTAGATATCTTCCCTTCATCTTCAACTCAACCTGTGCCAACTTTCTCTCTCTCTCTCTCTCTCTCTCTCTCTCTCTCTCTCTCGATATATATATACACATATATATATGTATATATATATGTATGTATACACACGTACATACATACACACTCACATATACATATATATACATAAACATATATATATATATATATATACATACATAAACATATATATGTATATATATATATGCATATTCCCTTCAGCTACTCTAATACTGAGGTCTTATGAATCATACACATCATCATCTTTCCATGTACGAATGTAAACAGTTCAACTTCAGTAAGCCCCTTGCAATTTCTTTTTCTTGTTCTTTTTCTTGATTACCTTTTCATGCTTCTCTTGATTACTTTGTTATATTTTTTTACCAGTGGTGCATGGCACATACACAAAAACTGACCATGTACTAAGGCAAAAACCTCACAATCCAGTGCAGGAAGCCAGAAGTAGTCAAAGCATCCTTTTCAAATTGTAATGCAATAAAAATTAATTGTAATGAAGAACCATGGAAAAATAAGCTAAAAATTAATTGGAAACTAAATAATCTATTTCTAAAGAATGAGTAGGCCAAAGAACAAATCATAAAAATAATTAATAAATTTATTCGAGAGGATGAAAATAATGAGACAACATACCAAAACTTATGGGACACAGCAAAAGCAGTTCTTAGGGGAAGTTTTATATCTCTAAATGCTTACATGAATAAAATAGAGAAAAAGGAGATCAATTAATTGGGCATGCAACTGAGAAAGCTAGAAAAAGAACGAATCAAAGGCGAGATTAATAACATTGAAATCAAGAAAACTATTAAATTAATAAATAAAACCAAGTGCTGGTTTTGTGGGAAAAAAAAACAATAAAATTGATAAACTTTTAGTCAGTTTGATTATAAAAAAGAAAAAAGAAAATCAATTGCCAGATCAAAAAAGGAAAGAGTGAATTCGCCTCCAATGATGAGGAAATTACAACAATAATTAGCAAGTATTTCGATCAATTGTATGCTCACAAATTTTACAACCTTAGGAATAGGGATGTATATCTAAAAAATATAAATTGCTTAGGTTAACAGAAGAGGAAGTAAAATTCCTAAGTAGTCCCATCTCAGAAAAAGAAATTGAGCAAGTCATCAATAAAGTCCCTAGGAAAAAAATCTCTGGGGCCAGATGTTTTACATAGGAATTTTATCACACATTTAAAGAACAACTAATTCCTATCCTTTATAGACTAGGAAAATCGATGAAGAAGGAGTCCTACCAAATTCTTTTTATGACACAAATATGTTATTAATACCTAAACCAGCAAGAGTCAAAACAGAGAAAGAAAATTGTAGACAAATTTCCCTAATGAATATTGATGAAAAAGTTTTAAATAAAATATTAACAAAGAGATTGAAGCAACTTATCAAGAGAATAATACATTGTGACCAGGTAGGATTTATTCCAGTAATGCAAGGCTGGTTCAATATTAGGAAAACTCTCAGCGTAACTGATCATATCAATAACAAAACTAGCAGAAACCATATGATCATCTCAATAGCTGCAGATAAAGCCTTTGACAAAATACAACACTCATTCCTATTAAACCACTAGAAAGCATAGGAATAAATAGAGAATTTCTTAAAATTATAAATATCATCTACCCAAAACCATCAACAAGCACCATTTGTAATGGGGATAAGTTAGATGCATTACCAATAATATCAGGGGTGAAACAAGGATTTCTACTTTCAACCCTATTATTCAATTTGGTACTAAAAATGTTAGCTGTAGCAATAAGAAAAGAAAAAGAAATTGAAGAATTAGAATAGGCAAAGAAGAAACTAAATTATTACTTTTTCATGTGATATGATGATTTACTTAGAGAATCCTAGAGAATCAAGTAAAACATTACTTAAAATAATAAATAATTTTAGCAAACTTGCGGGATATAAATTGAACCCACATAAATCCTCAGCATTCCTATACATCACTAACAAAGCCCAATAGCAAGAGATAGAAAGAGAAACCCCATTGAAAGTTACTATAGACACTATAAAATATTTTGGAGTCTATCTGCCAAGACAAACCCCGGTCCTATATGAACATAATTATGAAACACTTTTCATACACATAAAGTCAGATGTAAGTAGATGGAAAAACATCAGTTGCTCATGGTTAGGCTGAGCTAATATGATAAAAATGGCAATTTTACCTAAATTAATCTATGTATTCAGCCCCATACCAATTGAACTACCCATTTTTTTTTTACAGAGGTGGATGAAATAATAACAAAATTCATCTGGAAGAACAAGAGGTCTAGAATATCTAGGAAATTAATGAAAAGAAATGCTAGAAGAAGTGGCAAAATTAAAAAAAAATCCACAATGGCAATTTTAATCAAAGAAAAATCAAATGTGAACAATTCTTTGGTAATACAGAAAAACACAAGTGAAGAATAATATGGAAGGAGAGAAGCAGAAGAAAATAATATGCTTTAAATAAAGCATAATAACTCTCCATCAAAACATTTTGAAATTTAAACAAAAACAGGTTGTGCAAGGAGAATTTAAAGATTATATATCTCTCAGAAGAATACAGATCACAAAACCTGAAGCTATAATGCCAGAAATAATATAAGAAAAGTCTCAAGAATTTCTGAAAATAGAATACATCATGGTAATCAAAATAATAGATTACTTACAGAACTAAACAGAGCATGACACCTATGCTGCATCCAACAAGATACAGAGTGGCAGAATTTAACAATTGCAATAGCAAACAACAAATTCGGGAAAGAAGAAGAATAATCACATTCAAGTATTAGAGGAAAAGAAATTCAAATGACATATCACTGTTTTTCATCCTCTAGAAATTGCAGGCAGGAATCTGATATTGTGTTCTTAATAGAAAAATAACTCAAGATGGATCTCATGGTAACACATGTGGCAAACCTAAGTGTAATAATTAATGGAAAAAGATGTGTGTTCAATAAAAACAAGCATTTGAAACATTTTTACAAAGAAAATCTGTCATGAGAAAATGATATCCCTTGCAAACCCTCCAGGCAACAGAAATACACAAAAGATAAACTACATGAAGGATGGTACAATGGTGCAATAAATTCTCTTCATAGAGAAAAAAAGAGGAAATATAGGGAGAAAGACATTTACTGGGTTAAAAATAGCAGAGATATGGGGTAGTTAGGTGATGCTGTGAGTAAAGCACTGCCCTGGAGTCAGGAAGACCTGAGTTCAAATCTGAATTCAGACACTTAACATGCTTCCTAGCTGTGTGACCTTGGACAAGTCACTTAACCCCAATTGCCCTGCCTTCCCCCTTCTAAAAACAGCAGAGAAAAAAACAGCAATAGGAGGACCATTGATAGATTTATTTTCAATATGTAACAAGAGACATGTGAAAGCAGAACATAGCAGAAAGTAGAACAAAGATGTATCATAGACTTAACAATGTACAACTTAGATGCAAATCAGTTTTTTTAATTTGTTTTTGGTTTTGTTTTATTCGAGAGGGAGGATTAAACTGGAGAATGAAAGGCACATGAAAGGGGAGAATAGGAAAAGAAGATATAAGGGAAATATGATGTATCCTCAAAAAGTCAGTGGGAAACAATGAAGGGAAATTTCTGTGGTTCTCATAAAGAAGAGAGCTTGTGAGAGAATAAGTGAGGTAGCAAAGAGAATGACTGTAATTCATAAAAAGAAGAGAGAAAAGTAAATTAATTGTAGGGAGTAAGTTCCAATAAAGAATTCTTCTATGGAGAAAGAGAGGTATTCTATAATGGATATAATTATGGAGACTTTGTACTTTGACTACTACCTCTGAGAAAGGGCTGTATTTCCATGAGCTACATTGTGCTTCAGCAAGAGGGGAGTCAGAGCTTCTAGGGTGAGGCAATGCCAGAGGAGTGGAAATGCATGTTTCCTGAGACAAAATCTCTTAGAAAATGGGGGAAATGGTAATTGTGAGGGCAAAGTATAGCAATAAACTGTATAATTAGGGACAAAGGAAAATTCCTATCGTGGGGTAATACATGTACCCTTTTCATTCTCCTGTCTGCCTTGTTATTTCAGACAATTGAATCATTTCATTAAGAGAATAGGGAGATAGGGAAAGAGCTCTAATAGGGTGATAGACAATACCATAAAATCTGGCTGGAAGAGGGAATTCAAAGTAGGTGTTTTAAAAGTTTAATTGCAGGAGGAATAAAAAGACTAAGGGAAGGCATAAAAACACCATAACGTCAAAGAATTAAAGTGTATATTGCTAAGAAATGGAACCAGAAAAAAGATGGAGAGCAACCAATTTCCATCCCAATGGAACTTAAAAGATTGGTAGGAAAAATCATATATTATCCTTCTCCTCTTTTAATGGAATTATTGTTACCAATATCCTATCATTCTCATAACTTTCCCATTTTGGGATTCAGATATAAATTGTCTTGAGATAAGTTACTAATCTGTTAATAGTATTTTTATATTAAGGCTCCTATGAATTGCATAGATGTGTACAATAATTGTTTTCTGAAACTGAATAAAATATGAATATATAAGCATATTCTCTAGAGGGTCATTGAAAAATATTACAGCAATAATGGAGAGAAGAACAGAAGACAGACAAACAAAAGAAGATAAGTGCCTTGCACTTTTGCCACATAACTTTGATTTCCTCTATATGATCATTATATTTTGAAAGCTTTTCATTTCATGTAGTATGGGGACTACTGCAATGTTAATGCAATGAGAAGATCTTTCCCATCCATTAATAGGCCCATGTGACTTACCTGAGTCACATGGAAGCCTGAGTCACATGAGCCTGTGGTGGGAGGAGCTTCCTGAATAGGTGGATCTTATGGCAATTAAAATGGAACTTTTTTTGTTTTCTCTTTTAGAATGCTAAGGTAATTAGGTTCCTTTGATGTGTCTTGCCTTTCAAAAGTAATGGCAAGCAAAGAGACCTTTGTGTTGTCTTTTCTTTCTTTGATTGAGTCAACAATTCTTGAGCTGCTTAAAAAAAAAGAAAGCCTAGTTCACATGCTTTTGAATTGCATGGCTGTGATGCTCTCTGACCCTGAGAAAAGGGTATATAAGATCTGAGGTTGGTGTTTTGTTTTGGGGCTCTCACTCACTGGGAGAGTGTCAAGTGAGTTGATTGAACAAGACTTTGGGTTGGCATTGTTAAGAGCCCCATGGCTTTGAAAAAACAAATGTTGGTGCTTTTCTTTTTGGTAACTATGTATGTTATGTCTTGATCAGACAAAGCCTGCCTATTGATTTATGTTATTTCCTGTGTTTATATTTTCTCTGTTTGCAATTTCTGTTTGTATTTGCTCTGAAGTTCAGGGTGTTGGCCTTTCCCCCGAACTAAGTGAATGATATATGGATGTTTGATTAAACTGAGATTGTAAACCCCTTAAAGTTGCCTTCCTTAGAAAAGAAGATTAAAGAAGCTGTGCTAGCAGCCTTCTTGGTTGCTCTTATTTTTGGTCTTGTAGTTAGATTTATCAAGTTCAGAATGGGGGAGATTGAGGTCTTCCAATATTATAGTTTTGCTACCTATTTCTTCTTGTAACTTCCTTAACCTCTCCTCTAAAAATTTGCATGCCATACCACTTGGTGCATATATGTTAAAAAATGTTATGGCTTCATTGTTTATGGTGCCTTTTAGCAGGATGTAGTGTCCTTCCTTATCTCTTTTATTAAATCTATCTTTACTTTTGCATTGTTTGAAATTAGGATTGCTACACCTGCTTTTTTTACTTTAGCAGAAGCACAATATATTTTACTCCAGCCTTTTACCTATACCCTGTGTGTATCCCCCTGTTTCAAGTGTGTTTCTTGTAAACAGCATATTGTAGGATTACGGTTTTTAATCCATTCTGCTATCCACTTCCATTTTATGGGAGAGTTCATCCCATTCACATTCACAGTTTTGATTTCTGTCTGTGTCTTTTTCTCCATCCCATTTCCCCCCTGTTTATGCTTTTCTTTCTCCCTTTCCCCTTCCACTCCTCAACAAAGTTTTGCTTTTGACCTTCACCTTCCTCACTTTACCCTCCCTCTTTATTCCCCTCCCTTATCTTACCATTTCCCACTTGCTACTTCTCCCCTCCCTTCTGATCAACCCCTCCCTTTTTTCCCTCTTTCCCTCCTACTACCTGCAGAACAAGTTAGATTTCTATACTTCTCAGGGTATGTTATTCCCTTCTTGAAGTAGATCAGATGACGGTAAAGATCAAATACTGCTCTGCTCACTCCCTTCCTTCCCTCTACTAAAATGTGTTTTTGTTCCTCTTCAGTTGGTGTAATTTACCCTTTTCTACTACTTTTCAGATCATGATACAATAAAAATTATTTGTAATAAAGAATCACGGAAAAATAAGCTAAAAATTAATTGGAAACTAAATAATCTAATTCTAAAGAATGAATGGGCCAAAGAACAAATCAGAAAAAAACAATTAATACCTTCATTGAGGAGAATGACAGTAATTAGTCAACATACTAAAACTTATGGGATGCAAAAAAAGTAGTTCTTGGGGGAAGTTTTACATCGCTATATGCTTAAATGAATAAAATAGGGAAAAAAAAGGCGATCAGTGATTGGGGTATAAACTGAAAAGGGTAGGAAAAAAAACAAATTGAAAATCCCCAATTAAATGCCAAATTAGAAATACTGAAAATCAAAAGTGAGATTAATAAAATTGAAACCAAGAAAACTATTGAATTAATGAATTAAAAAAAGAGCTGGTTTTATGAAAAAAACAATAAAATTGATAAACCTTTGATCAACTTGATTAAAAAAAGAAAGAAGAAAATCAAATTACCAGTGTCAAAAATGAAAAGGGTGAGTTCATCTTTAGTCAAGAGGAAATCAAAAAAATAATTAGGAATTATTTGCCCAATTGTATGCCCATAAATCTGACAACATTAGAGATATGGATGAATATCTACAAAAACATAGATTGTCCAGGGTAACAGAAGAGGAAGCAAAATTTCTAAATAACACCATCTCAGAAAAAGAAATTGAACAAGCCATCAATGAACTCCCTAGGAAAAAATCTCCAAGGTCAGATACTTTACATATGAATTATATGAAACATGTAAAGAATGATTAATTCCTGCACTTTGTAGAGTATTTGGGAAAATAGGTGAAGAAGGAGTGTTACGAAATTTTTTTATGACACAAATATGGTATTAATATGCAAATCAGGTAGAGCCAAAAAAGTGAAAGAAAATTCTAAACAAATTTACCTAATGATTTTTTAAATTTATTTATTTAACATATTTAGTTTTCAGCATTGATTTTCACAAGAGTTTGAATTACAAAATTTCTCCCCATTTCAACCCTCCACTCCACTCCAAGATGATGTAAATTTTGGTTCGCCTGTGCCCCAGTCAGCCCTCCCTTCTGTCACCCCACTCCCCTCCAATCCCCTTTTCCCTTCCTTTCTTGTAGGGCAAGATAAATTTCTACGCCCCATTGCCTGTGTATCTTATTTTCTAGTTGCATGCAAAAACTTTTCTTTTTTCTTTCTGTACCTCTGTTTTTAAAACTTTGAGTTCCAAATTCTCTCCCCTCTTCCCTTCCCACCCAACCTCCCTGAGAAGTCAAGCAATTCAACATAGGCCATGTGTATCATTATGTAAAACCCTTCCACAATACTCATGTTGTGAAAGATTAACTATATTTTGCTACTTCCCAACACATTCCCCTTTATTGACTTTTCTGCCTTGACCCTGTCCCCTTTCCAAAGTGTTTGTTTTGATTACCTTCACCTCCATCTGCCCTCACCTCCATCATCCACTCCCTTTTTTATCTTCTTCCCTCCTCTTTCCTGTGGGGTCAGACACCCAATTGAGTATGTATGCTATTCCCTCCTGAGGCCAAATTTGATGAGAAAAAGATTCACTCATTCCCCCCTCACCTGTCCTCTCCCTTCCTCCCACAGAACTGCTTTTTCTTGCCACTTTTATGAGACATAATCCACCCTATTCTATCTCTCCCTATCTTCCTCTCCAATATATTGCTCTCTCATCCCTTCATTTTACTTTATTTCTTTTAGATATCTTCCCTTCATCTTCAAATCACCCTGTGTCGACTCTCTGTCTCTCTCTGTCTCTCTCTCTCTGTATATATATATATATATATATATATATATATATATATATATACACACACACATGCATATTTACATGCATGCACATTAAATTATGTGTGTGTGTATATATATATGTGTATATATATATATACATAAACATATATATATATATATGCATATTCCTTTCAGCTACTATGATATTGAGGTCTTATGAATCATACACATCATTTTTATATGTAGGAATGTAAACAGAACAGTTCAACTTTAGTAAGTCCCTTATGATTTCTCTTTCTTGTTTAAATTTTCATGCTTCTCTTGATTCTTGTGTTTGAAAGTCAAATTTTCTATTCACCTCTGGTCTTTTCACTGACAAAGCTTGAAGTCCTCTATTTTATTGAAAATCCATGTTTTGCCTTGGAGGTGGTATATTCAGTGGTCCTGGGTAGGTGATTCTTGGTTTTAATCCTAGCCCCATTGACCTCCAGAATACCATATTGCAGGCTCTTCAGTCTCTTAATGCAGAAGCTGCAAGATCTTGGATTTTTCTGATTGTGTTTCCACAATATTCAAATTGTTTCTTTCTGGCTGCTTGCAATATTTTCTCCTTGATCTGGGAGGTCTGGAATTTGGCAACAATATTCCTAGGAGATTTCTTTTTGGGATCCATTTGAGGAGGCAATCTGTGGATTCTTTCAATTTCTACTTTGCCCTGTGGCTCTAGAATATCAGGGCAGTTCTCCTTGATAATTTCTTGAAAGATGATATCTAGGCTCTTTTTTTGATCATGGCTTTCAGGTAGTCCAATGATCTTTAAATTATCTCTCCTGGGGAGCCAAGATGGCCGCATGAAGGCAACGTCTTACCGGAGCTCTCTCACAAAGTCTGTCAGATTCCCATAAAAAAGTGAATTTGAGCAGATTTGAGAGAGTCAGAAACCGCGAGCAGTGTGCGTGGGGCAAATTTCCGAGCCGGGAGAGTCTGAAAGGCCAGAGGAACAAACCTGCAGGCTCGGAGAGTGCTCCGTGCGGAGCTGCTCCAGAACAAGGCGGAAGCGGCCGGCCGAGAAATCCACGTGGGAGACGGGCTGCGAGAAAGCTGGGCGCCTGAAACCGGCAGAGATCCCCAGGCCTCCCAACACAGGACGGCAGTCTCTGGGAGCGACGAGAGGCAGAGCAATGCCACCAGCCGCGAAAACACCCAGTCCTGACGCTTGAAGGCCCAGGAACTCAGCATCTTGAACTTTCGGAAGGCTCAATGGCCAGGTAAACGGCTCTAACCCCTCCCCCCCTCACCCAGAGAATTCCTCGGGGGAAAAAAAAAAAAGAGAACTGAAACAGAGGAGAGAGTAGAGGGGCTTCACAGGACAAATACTAGAAGCTCATTAGCCCCAGAGGGGAAGAGTTGGCAGGGGGCCAAGCCAGGAGCCCAGACGTAACCTTGCTCCCCCAGAGGAAGCACCAGTCATCAGCTCAAACAACAAACAGCTGAGACCATTGCTGAAAAGCAAGTGCTGGAGAGCACCCATAGGGAGTGAGATGCCAGGGAGCCAGACCCCTCCCCCACACCTCAGGAAACTGAAGGTTATAATTCTAGACTCACAACCCCCAGAATAAGAAAGCTGGGACAGAAAGCCCCGAGACTCACAGATAGAAATTCGTTGTAAAGCCAGCAAAAGGCAAACCAACATGAAGAAGAACACAAAAAAACCGAGGACAATAGATTCTTTTTATGGAGACAAGCAGGATCAAAATATCGACATAGAAGAAGATAGCAATGACACGGTAGATACATCAGATACCTCAAAAGCTAATATGATCTGGTCTCCAGCCCCAAAAGCACTGCTGGAAGAGCTAAAAGAGGATTTTAAAAACCAAATTAGGGAGCTAAAAGAAAATATGGAAAAAATGGAAAAAAGGGAGAAAAAATCCACTGACGAAATCAAGTCCCTAAAGAATAAGATTGGCGAAATGGCTATGGAGATTCAGAATCTAGAGAGAGAAAAGGACACCCTGAGAGGTGAAATCAACCAATTGAAAATGGAGGCTCAAAAGCAAAATGTAAACACTAACTCATTTAAAATTAGACTTGAGCAAGTAGAAGCTAATGAATTTATGAGGCATCAAGAGGTAATAAAACAAAACATAAAGAATGAAAAAATAGAAAAAAATGTGAAATATCTGATTGGCAAAACAACTGACCTGGAAAATAGATCCAGGAGAGACAATTTGAGAGTTATTGGTCTACCGGAAATCCACGATGAAAAAAGGAGCCTTGACAGTATCTTCGAAGAAATTATCAAAGACAACTGCCCAGAGGTCCTAGAACAAGAGGGCAAAATATTCAATGAAAGAATTCACCGATCACCCCCTGAAAGAGATCCCAAACTGAAAACACCAAGAAATATTATAGCCAAATTTCAGAGCTATAAACTCAAGGAGAAAATACTGCAAGCAGCCAAAAAGAAGCAATTCAAATATCGTGGAACTACAGTCAGGATCACGCAGGATCTCTCAGCTTCCACATTAAAAGACAGGAGAAATTGGAATATGATATTCCGAAGGGCAAAGGAGCTGGGACTACATCCAAGGATCAACTACCCAGCAAAACTAAGCATAATTTTCCAGGCAAGGCGATGGACATTCAATGAAATAAGGGAATTCCAGACCTTCCTGATGAAAAGGCCAGAACTCAATGGAAAATTTGATCTCCAAATACAAACCTCAAGAGAGACATAAAAAGGTAACCGGGGGAAAAACCCCACAAACTTCATTAACCAATAAGCTTAGGTTGTTTACATCTTTATGTGGGATTATATCATCTTATGTATGTTTATAGGTTGTGAATGCCTGTATAAATTAACCGATGTAAAGATATAAAATATAAATAAGAGATATAAAGGGAGGGCTATGAGAGAAGTGGTAAGGAGGTAGTACAAAAGGGTAAATTACACCAAAGGAAGTGGCAAAAAAACATATTATAGTAGAGGGAAAGAAGGGAGGGAGAAGAGCAGTATTTGAGCTTGAGTGTCCTTTGATCTAGTTCAAGAAGGGAATAACATACTCTGATAAGTTTAGAAATCTAACTTGTCCTACGGGAAGTGGGAGGGAAAGGGGGAAAAAAGGGAGGGGGGAGGGCAGAAGGAAGAGGAGAAGTAGCAAGTGGGTAACAGTTAGATAAGGGAGGGGAATAAAGAGGGAGGGTTAACTGAGGAAAGCGGCGGTCAAAAGCAAAACTTTGTTGAGGAGGAGAAGGGGAAAGGGAGAAATAAAAGCATAAACAGGGGGAATTAGGATGGAGAAAAAGACACAGATAGAAATCGTAACCCTGAACGTGCAGGGGATGAACATTCTCACAAAACAGAAGCAGATAGCAGAATGGATTAAAAACCATAATCCTACAATATGCTGTTTACAAGAAACACATCTGAAACAGGGGGATACACATAGGGTTAAGGTAAAAGGCTACAGTAAAATATATTGTGCCTCAGCTAAAGTAAAAAAAGCAGGTGTAGCAATCCTAATCTCAGACAAAGCAAAAGTAAAGATAGATCTAATTAAAAGAGATAAGGAAGGACATTATATCCTGCTAAAAGGCACCATAAACAATGAAGCAATATCATTGCTTAACATATATGCACCAAGTGGTAAGGCATACAAATTCTTAGAGGAGAGGTTAAGGGAGTTACAGGAAGAAATAGACAGCAAAACTATAATATTGGGAGACCTCAACCTCCCCCTTTCTGAACTTGAGAAATCTAACCTCAAAATAAATAAGAAAAATGTTAAGGAGGTAAACAGAATTTTAGAAAAGGCACATATGATAGACCTCTGGAGAAAACTGAACAGGGATAAAAAGGAATATACTTTCTTCTCAAAAGTACATGGCACATACTCAAAAATTGACCATGTACTAGGGCATAAAAACCTCACAATCCAGTGCAGAAAAGCAGAAGTAGTCAATGCATCCTTTTCAGATCATGATGCAATAAGAATCATTTTTAATAAAGTACCATGGAAAAATAAGCTAAAAACTAATTGGAAACTAAATAATTTAATTCTAAAGAGTGAGTGGGCCAAAGATCAAATCAGGGAAACAATTAATAATTTCATTCAAGAGAATGACAATAATGAAACAACATACCAAAACTTATGGGATGCAGCAAAAGCAGTTCTTAGGGGAAGTTTTATATCTCTAAATGCCTACATGAATAAAATAGGGAAAGAGGAGATCAATGATCTGGGCATATAGCTGAAAAAGCTAGAAAAAGAGCAAATTGAAAACCCCCAATTAAATACCAAATTAGAAATACTGAAAATCAAAGGAGAGATTAATAAAATTGAAACAAAGAAAACTATTGAATTAATAAATAAAACAAAGAGCTGGTTTTATGAAAAAACCAATAAAATTGACAAACCTTTGGCCAATTTGATTAAAAAAAAGAAAGAAGAAAATCAAATTACCAGTATCAAAAATGAAAAGGGTGGGGTCACCTCTAATGAAGAGGAAATCAAAACAATAATTAGGAATTATTTTGCCCAACTGTATGCCCATAAATTTGACAACCTTAGAGATATGGATGAATATCTACAAAAACATAAACTGCCCAGCCTAACAGAGAAGGAAGTGAAATTTCTTAATGACCCCATATCAGAAAAAGAAATTGAGCAGGCCATCAACGAACTCCCTAGGAAAAAATCTCCAGGGCCAGATGGTTTTACATGTGAATTCTATCAAACATTTAAAGAACAACTAATTCCAATACTTTGTAGACTATTTGGGAAAATAGGTGAAGAAGGAATCCTACCAAATTCTTTTTATGACACAAATATGGTACTAATACCCAAACCAGGTAGAGTTAAAACAGAGAAAGAAAATTATAGACCAATTTCTCTAATGAATATTGATGCAAAAATTTTAAATAAAATATTAGCAAAATTATCTCTCCTGGATCTATTTTTCAGGTCAGTGGTTTCTTCAATGAGATATTTCACATTGTCTTCCATTTTCGTTCCTTTGGTTCTGTTTTATAATATCTTGATTGCTCATCAAGTCACTAGCTTCCACTTGCTCCAATCTAATTTTTAAGGTAGTATTTTCTTTAGTGGTCTTTTGGACCTCCTTTTCCATTTTGCTAATTCTTCCTTTCAAGGCATTCTTCTCCTTATTGGCTTTTTGGATCTCTTTTGCCCTTTGAGTTAGTCTATTTTTTAAGGTGTTGTTTTCTTCAGTGTATTTTTCAGTATTTTTTTGGGTATCCTTTAGCAAGTCATTGACTTGTTTTTCATGGTTTTCTCACATCCTTCTCATTTCTCTTCCCAATTTTTCCTCTACTTCTCTAACTTGCTTTTCCAAATCCTTTTTGTGCTCTTCCATGGCCTGGGGCCTGTTCATGTTTTTCTTGGTGGCTTTTGGTGTAGGCTCTCGGTCTTTGTTGACTTCTTTAGGCTGTATGTTTTGGTCTTCCTTGTCACCAAAGAAAGAATCCAAAGTCTGAGACTGAATCTGGCTGTGTTTTTACTGCCTGGCCATATTCCCAACCAACTAACTTGACCCTTGAGTTTTTCAGCCGGGTATGACTGCCTGTAGACTAAAGAGTTCTATGTTCCAGGTTTGGGGGGGATGCGCCAGTTCTGCCACACCAGCTCTCCTACTTCCCCAAGAACCCCCAACCCAGACTGGCCTTAGATCTTCAGCAGGCTGTGCACTCCTGCTCTGATCTGCCACTTAATTCCTCCCACCAAGTGGGCCTAGCTGCCCCACATCTGCTGCCCCGTGGGCGGTGGCTGAACCTCGAACTCCTTCCACTCCTGCAGCTTTTCCCACTAACCTTCTCTGCTGTCTTTGGTGTTTGTGGGTTGAGAAGTCTGGTAACTGCCGCAGCTCACTGATTCAGGGTGCTAGGGCCCGCTTTGCCCAGCTCCTGGTCTGGTTGGTCCAAGCTGCTCACGCTGGGCTATGCTCTGCTCTGCTTCCAGCTCCCAGCTCCCAGCTCCCAGCTCCCAGCTCCCAGCTCTCAGCTCCATTTGGGAAAGACCTCACCCAGAGACAATCCAGGCTGTCCTGGCCTGGAGCCCTGCTTCCCACTGCTGTTTTGTGGGTTCTGCAGTTCCAGAATTGGTTCAGAGCCATTTTTATAGGTTTTTGGAGGGACTCGGAAGGGAGCTCACTCTAGTCCCTGCTTTCCAGCCACCATCTTGCTCCGCCCCCCCTACCTAATGAATTTTGATGCAAAAATTTTAAATAAAATTTTAGTAAAAGAATTGCAGCAAATGATCACAAGAATAATACACTATGACCAGGAAGCATGTATTCCAGGATTGCAAGGCTGGTTCAATGATAGGAAACTATTAGCATAATTGACCATATCAACAACAAAACTACCAGAAATCATATGATCATGTCAACAGATGCAGAAAAAGCCTTTGACAAAATACAACACCTATTCCTATCAAAAACACCAGAAAGCACAGGGATAAATGAAGCCTTCTTTAAAATTATAAATATCATGTACCTAAAACCATCAACCATCATTATTTATAATGGGGATAACCTAGATTCGCTCCCAATAAGATCAGGGGTGAAAAAAGGATTTCCATTATCACCCCTACTATTCAATTTGGTACTAGAAATGTTAGCTGTAGCAATAAAAGGAGAAAAAGAAATTGAAGGAATTAGAATAGAGAAAAAAGAAAATAAATTATCACTTTTTGCAGATTTTATGATGATTTACTTAGAGAATCATAGAGAATCAAGTAAAAAACTATGTGAAATAATAAGCAACTTTAGCAAAGTTGCAGGATATAAATGAACCCACGTAAACCCTCAGCATTCCTATATGTTACTAACAAAGCCCGACAGCAAGAGATAGAAAGAGAAATTCCATTCAAAGTTACTGTAGACAGAGGGTGGAGCCAAGATGGCCACATGAAAACAGCTCTCTCACAAGGTCAGTCAGATTCCCATAAAGAAGTGAATTTGAGCAGATCTGAGAGAGCTAGAAACTGAGAGCAGTCTAATTGGGGCAAATTTCTGAGCCAGGAGAGTCTGAAAGGCCAAAGGCACAAATCTATAGGCTTGGAGCGTGCTCGGCATGCGGAGCTGCTCCAGACAAAAGCAGAAGCAGCTGGCCGGGAAACCCATGTGGGAGACAGGCTGGGAGAAAGCTGGGCACCCAAAACTGGCATAGATCCCCAGGTCTCCCAACACAGGACAGCAGTCTGTGGAAGCTATGAGAGGCAGAGCAATGCCACCAGCTGAGAAACACCAACTCCTGCGGCTTGCATCCCAAAGTCATGAAACACTGCATCCTGAACTTCCGGGAGACATAATGGCCAGGTAAATTGCTCTAATCCCACCCCTCCCCACCCAGAGAATTCCTCGGGGAAAAAAAAAACAACACTGGAACACAGGAGAAATAAGTAGGGCTTTAGTGGTCATATAGTAGAAGTTCATTAGTCCTAGAGGGGCAGAGCCAGCACGGGTCAACAACAGGAGCCCAGTCATAATCTTGCTCTCCCAGGGAAGTGCCAGACATCAGCTCAAACAACAAACAGCTGAGACCACTGCTGAAGAACAACAGTGCTGGAGAGCACCTCTAGGGAAAGAGATGCGAGGGAGGCAGACCCCTACCCCACACCTCAGGAAACTGAAGGCTATAATTCTAGACTCACAATCCCCAGAATAAGAAAGCTGGGACAGAGGGCCCTAAGCCCCAAAGGCATTAATTTGTTGTAAAGCCAGGAAAATGCAAACCAACATGAAGAAGAACACAAAAAATCCAAGGACCATCGATTCTTTTTATGGAGACAGGCAGGATCAAAATACCAATATGAAAGAGGAGAGCAATGACACAATAGATACATTAAAAGTTATGGTTGAGCAGGTGGAAGCTAATAAATCTATGAGGCACCAAGAAGTAGTAAAACAAAATGTAAAGAATAGAAAAATAGAAAAAAAAACGTGAAATATCGGATTGGCAAAACAACTGACCTGGAAAATAGATACAGGAGAGACAATTTAAGAGTTATTGGACTACTGGAGATCCATGATGAAAAAAAGAGCCTTGACAGTATCTTCGAAGAAATTATCAAAGTCAACTTCCCAGAGGTCCTAGAACCAGAGGGCAAAATAGTCATTGAAAGAATTCCCAAATTGAAAACACCAAGAAATATCATAGCCAAATTTCAGAACTACAAAGTCAAGGAGAAAATACTTCAAACAGCCAAAAAGAAACAATTCAAATATCGTGGAACTACAGTCAGGATCATGCAAGATCTCTTAGCTTCCACATTAAAAGACAGGAGAAATTGAAATATGATATTCTGAAGGGCAAAGGAGCTGGGACTACAACCAAGGATCAACTACCAAGCAAAACTAAGCATAATTTTTCAGGCAAGGAGATGGACGTTCAACGAAATAAGGAAATTCCAGACCTTCTTGATCAAAAGGCCATAACACAATGGAAAATACAAAACTCAAGAGAGAATTAAAAAGGTAAAAAAGGGGAAAAACAACCTACAAACTTTATTAATCAATAAGGGCAAATTATTTGCATCTTTGTATAGGATTATATCATTTTTTGTATGTTTTATATATAGACATATATACATCATTCTTGAGAATGGTACAGATATTATAACGATTGAAAGGGATACACATAGATCGTAAATGCCTGTATAAAATAATTGATATAATGATAAAAAAACATAGGTAAGAGATGTAAAGGGAGGACTATGAGAGAAGAGGTAAGGAGGTAGTAGAAATGGGTAAATTACACCAAATGAAGAAACACAAAAACATATTATAGTAGAGGGAAAGAAGGGAGGGAGAAGAGCAGTATTTGAGTTTCACTGTCATCTGATCTGGTTCAAGAAGGGAATAACATACCCTGACAA
This sequence comes from Trichosurus vulpecula, assembly GCF_011100635.1. Classification (NCBI taxonomy): domain Eukaryota; kingdom Metazoa; phylum Chordata; class Mammalia; order Diprotodontia; family Phalangeridae; genus Trichosurus; species Trichosurus vulpecula. The sequence goes on along the minus strand of NC_050573.1, from coordinate 318,764,231 downwards.
GTATAGAAACCTAACTTGTCCTACAGGAAGTAGGAGGGGAAGGGGGGAAAAAGGGAGGGGGTTGGTCAGAAAGGAGGGGAGAAGTAAGAAGTGGGAAACGATAAGATAAGGGAGGGGAATAAAGAGGGAGGGTAAACTGAGGATGGTGGAGGTCAAAAGCAAAACTTTGTGGAGTGGAAGGGGAAAGGGAGAAACAAAAGCATAAACAGGGGGAAATAGGATGGAGGAAAAGACACAGATAGAAATCATAACTGTGAATATGAATGGGATGAACTCTCGCATAAAATGGAAGCAGATGACAGAATGGATTAAAAACCATAATCCTACAATATGCTGTTTACAAGAAACACATTTGAAACAGGGAATACACACAGGGTAAAGGTAAAAGGATGGAGTCAAAAATGTTGTACCTCAGCTAAAGTAAAAAAAGCAGTTGTAGCAATCCTAATTTCAGACAAAGTAAAAGTAAAGATAGATTCAATTAAAAGAGATAAGGAAGGACATTACATCCTGCCAAAAGACACCATAAACAATAAAGCAATATCATTGTTTAACGTATATGCACTAAGTGGTATGGCATACAAATTCTTAGAGGAGACATTAAGGGAGTTACAGGAAGAAATAGACAGTAAAACTGTAATATTGGGAGACCTCAACCTCCCCCTTTCTGAACTTGACAAATATAAATAAAGAATAAATAAATAAGAAAGAGGTTAAGGAGGGAAAGAGAATTTTATAAAAGGCACATATGATAGACCTCTGGAGAAAATTAAATGGGGATAAAAATGAATATGCTTTCCTCTCAGTGGTACATGGCACATATTCAAAAACTGACAATGTACTAGGGTATGAAAACCTCACAATCCAGTGCAGAAAGGCAGAAGTAGTGAAAGCACACTTTTCAGATCATGATGCAATAAGAATTATTTGTAAAAAAGAACCATGGAAAAATAAGCTAAAAATTAATTGGAAACTAAATTATCTAATTCTAAAGAATGAGTGGGCCAAAGAAAAAATCAGAGAAACAATTAATAACTTCATTCAAGAGAATGACAATAATGAAACAACATACGAAAACTTATGGGATGCAGCAAAAAGCAGTTCTTAGAGGAAGTTTTATATCCCTAAATGCTTACATGAATAAAATAGTGAAAAAGGAGATCAATGATCTGGACATACAGCTGAAAAAGCTAGAAAAAGAGCAAATTAAAAATCCCCAATTAAATACCAAATTAGAAATACTGAAAGTCAAAGGACAGATGAATAAAATTGAAACCAAGAAAACTGTTGAATTAATAAATAAAACAAGAGATGGTTTTATGAAAAAACCAATAAAATTCAAAAACTTTTGGTCAATTTGATTAAAAAAAAAGAAGAAAATTAAATTACCAGTATCAAAAATGAAAAGGGTGAGTTCATCTCTAATCAAGAGGAAATCAAAACAATAATTAGGAAGTATTTTGCCCAATTATATGCCCATAAATTTGACAACCTTAGAGATATGGATGAATATCTACAAAAACATAAATTGCCCAAGTCAACAGAAAGGGAAGTAAAATTTCTGAATAACCCCATCTCAGAAAAAGAAATTGAGCAAGCCATCAATGAACTCCCTAGGAAAAAATCTCCAGGGCCAGATGGTTTTACAGGTGAATTCTATCAAACATTTAAAGAACAATAAATTCCTATACATTCTAGACTATTTGGGAAAATAGGTGAAGAAAGACTCCTACCAAATTCTTTTTATGACACAAATATTGTACTAATACCCAAACCAGGTAGAGTCAAAACTGAGGAAGAAAATTACAGACCAATTTCTCTAATGAATATTGATGCAAAAATTTTAAATAAAATACTAGCAAAAAGATTGCACCAACTTATCATGAGAATAACACACTATGACCAGGTAGGATTTATTCCAAGAATGCAAGCCTGGTTCAATATTAGGAAAACTATTAGAATAATTGACCATATAAACAATAAAACTTGCAGAAACCATATTATCATCTCAATAGACACAGAAAAACTTTTGACAAAATACAACACCCATTCCTATTAAAAACACTAGAAAGCATAGGAATAAATGGAACCTTCCTTATAATTATAAATAGCATCTACCTAAATCCATCAACGACCATTGTGTGTGATGGGGATAAGCTAGATGCATTCCCAATAAGATCAGGGGTGAAACAAGGATGTCCATTATCACCCCTAATATACAATTTGGTAGTAGAAACATTAGCTGTAGCAATAAGAGAAGAAAAAGAAACTGAAGCAATTAGAAAAGAAAAGAAGAAAATAAATTATCACTTTTTGCAGATGATATGATGATTTATGTAGAGAATCCTAGAGAATCAAGTAAAAAAGTACTTGAAATAATAAGCAACTTCAAAAAATTGCGGGATATAAAATAAACCCACATAAATCCTCAGCATTCCTTTACATTACCAACAAAGCCCAACAGCAAGAGCTAGAAAGAGAAATTCCATTCAAAGTTACTGTAGATAATATAAAATATTTGGGAGTCCATTTGCCAAGACAAACTCAGGGCATATGGGAACATAAGTATGAAATACTTTTCACGCGAATAAAGTCAGATCTAAATAAATGGAAAAATATCAGTTGCTCATGGTTAAAGCCAAGCTAATATAATAAAAATGACAATTTTACCTAAATTATTCTATCTATTCAGTGACATACCAATTGAAATACCAAAAAATTATTTAAATGAGCTGGAAAAAATAATAACAAAATTCATCTGGAAAAACAAGAGGTCTAGAATATCTAGGGTATTAATGAAAAGAAATGCTAGAGAAGGTGGCCTAGCCATACCAGATATTAAAATGTACTATAGAGCAGCTGTCATCAAAACTACATGGTACTGGCTAAGAAACAGAGGTGTGGATCAGTGGAATAGGATAGGAACACAAGATGGAGAAGTCAACAACTATAGCAATCTACTCTTTGATAAACCCAAAGAGGCCAGCTTCTGGGCTAATAATTCACTATTTCACAAAAACTGTTGGAAAAATTGGAAAATGGTAGGGCAGAAACTGGACATAGACCAATATCTTATACAATATACCAAATTAAAGTCAAAATGGGTTCATGATTTCGTAGTAAAGTAATTTGGGAGAGCAAGGAATAGTTTACTTATCAGATTTATGGAAAAGAAAAGAATTCATGACCCAACAAGAGATAGAGAGCATTACAAAATGCAAAATGGATAATTTTGATTATGTCAAATTGAAATGTTTTTGTACAAAAAAAGCCAATGCAACAAGAATTAGGAGGGAAGCAGAAAATTGGGAGAAAATTGTTGCAACTAGTATCTCTGATAAAGGTCTCATTTCTAAAATATACAGGGAACTGAGCCAAATATATAGGAATACAAGCCATTTCCCAATTGAGAAAATGTCAAAGGATATGAACAGGCAGTTTTCAGCAGAAGAAATTAAAGATATCTATATGCATATGAAAAAACGCTCTAAATCACTACTGATTAGAGAAATGCAAATTAAAACAACTCTTAGATACCACATCTCTCCTGTTAGATTGGCTAAAATAACAAAACAGGAAAATGATAAATGCTGGAGCGGATGTGGGAAAATTGGAACATTGTTACATTGCTGTAGGAGTTGTGAGATGATCCAGCCATTTTGGAGAGCAATTTGGAACTATGCCCAAAGGGCTATAGAAATGTTCATACCCTTTGACCCAGCAATACCACTTCTAGGGTTGTATCCCAAAGAAATCACACAAGCTGGAAAAGGACCCATATATACAAAAGTATTTATAGTGGCTCTTTTTGTGGTAGCCAAGAATTGGAAATCAAAAGGATTCCCATCAATTGGGAAATGGCTGAACAACTGTGATATATGAAAGTATTGGAATACTATTGTGCTATAAGAAATGGGGATAATACAGACTTACTAACAACCTGGAAAAACCTACCCAACACAATGCTGAGTGAGCGGAGCAGAGTCAGGAGAACATTATATGCAACCACAGATATATGGGTTCTGTGAGAACTAACCCTGACAGACTTTGCTCTTCTCAGCAACACAAGGTGCAAAGACAAATCCAAAGGACTCACAATGAGAATGCTATCTACATCCAAAGAAAGAACTATACAGTATGAATGCAGATTGAGGCACTCTTCATGCTCACCTTTTTTCACCCCTTTTTTGTCACTTGTTTTAGTTTTGGGGTTTGTTTGTTTGTTTTTGTTTCTGTTTCTTCTTTCTCATGATTCATTTCATCAGTCATAATTCTTCTCCACAACTTGACTAGTATGTAAATTTAATTCAGTGCGAAGTTATACATGGAAGTTATATGGTGTTCCATGCCATCTTGGGGAGGGAAAAAATCTGGAACTCAAAATTATGTAGAACCAAGTGTTGTAAACTACAAATAAAAAAAAATAAAAAAGGAACCCGAGGACATACAATATTTATTTAGAAGCTATAGGATCCATTCCCAGGACTAATGACTCCAATTTGATATAGTAGTAATTATATTCCAAAACCAGTAAGCCCACCTCAATGTATAATTATGAGAAATTATATTATAACACATTTTTATAGAAAGGAACCAAGTCATTCTGTAGCCTTCCACCCTGCCAGGGGCTTCCTGTAAAGAGTCACTCATGAATTCTAACTGTCTGCTTGCCTGTATCCTGTCCCCCATTTCTGAAAGCCCTTGCAATTCTCAGAATACTTGCAATCTTCTGGATTCTCAGTTCTCCAGTCTCTCAGTGTTGTAGATTCTCAACTCGTTGATCTCCACATTCTCTGCTTTGCAATCTCTCTCAATACTGGCTGCCCCAATGTCTTCTTGATGTCTGCTTCTCAATTCTCCTTCTCTCAATTCTCCTGCTCTCAGTTCTACTGCTCTCAGTTCTGCTTCTCTCACATTCTGGGCTGTCTTTATATACATTCCTACCTGGAATCTGATTGGCTAGAACTTAGATATCTGATTGGCTGAATGCATGCACATCTGATTGATCACAGCCAATTGGCTTTGGTCTTAGCACTTCTTTTTAGGTCCCTGAGGATTTCACACCTCTCATGACCTAAAAAGCAAACGCATGTGGGCCTAGGGCCTCACACCTAGTAAGTAAGGGGTGTCAGCCTGCCTACAATCAGGTTTCTCCTAATCAAGTTTCCCTTAACTGGATCCACATGAGAAACTTCCCTTGACTAACTCCACCTGAGGAATATTGAATGGGCAGGGAAATATCTTTAATGACATTATCACCACAGATTTATCCAGAATATGTTGAAAAGACAGAAGGAGAAGGTGAGGTGAAAATTATTCCGTATCAGAAATGTCTTATATTATGCTTATTCTCTAAAGAGACCTCCCATTCAGAAAAGTAAGGTGTATTTTAGAAAGCTCAACTCTAATAATGGCTCAAGATAATGTTATATTTTTAGGAAAGTAGATTTTTTTCCCATGACTCTTATCTTGAAGAGAAATATGAAGACAATTCTGAGAGATTTTAATAAAACCTGGATTGAAATGAACCATGTGAGATGCTGTTATGGTAAAAATAAGTGAAAAAGAGACATCCACATATTATTACATTCGTGGTTACAAGTAATTTTAGCCATGTCATTTGTCATAGCCAAAACATTAAAAAATATGTATTAATATTTATCTCTATTTGCTAATTAAGTACATACTATTAATACTAATAATTTAGTCAGAAAATTAAGGCATTCATTATTTATTAATGTATGAACAATTTATATTATGAAAAATGTTGTCTTTGCCACAGATATAACTAAATATTACTTATTTAATGCACTGGGGCTGCAGACTTGAGCTAATTATAAAAAAAGAGAGTTTGTCATTTTGCTGGTGAGGGAAAAATAAATCTGTCCATAACTTTAGAATGTTATTGAGGTTGAGAGGATAAAATAAAATATATAGTAATGTCAGGTGACAGGCTGAGGTTGGCGGACATTCTTGTATGCTTTGCTACATGCACATTAATAATTTCATGCTAGTGAAGACCAGATGACATTTTGATGACATTAAGAAGGATTTCATGAGGTGAACAAGCTGTTTGATGGGGGAAGAATTTTCTTCTTTAACGAAACCATATTGCTTGATGTCATCCATATACAAATGGAGATTAATAAGTTGTTTTGCCTAAGAAGGCAAGCAATTCAACATAGGCCACAAGTGTATCATTATGTAAAAAACTTTCAAAATACTCATGTGGTGAAAAAGTAACTATATTTTGCTCCTTCCTATCCTATCCCCCTTTATCCAGTTTGATCCCTTGACCCTGTCCCTTTTCAAAAGTGTTTGCTTTTGATTACCTGCTCCCCCTACCTGCACTCCCTTCTATCATCCCTGCTTGTTTTAATCCAATTCCTCCTTCTTTCCTGTAGCATAAGATACCCAATAGAGTGTTCATGTTATTCACTCCTCAGGTCAAATCTGATGAGAGCAAGGTTCACTCATTTCCCTTCAATTGCACCCTCTTCCCTCCCAACAGAACTGCTTTTTCTTGCCACTTTTATGTAAGATAATTTACCCCATCCTATCTCTCCCTTTCTCCTCTCAGTATATTCCTCTCTCATCCCTTAACTTTATTTTATTTTTTTTAGATATCATCCCTTCATATTCAACTCACCCTGTGACCTCTGTCTATAAATGTATGTATGTATTTATATATATATATATATATATATATATATATACACATATATACATACATATATGTGTGTATGTATATGTATGTGTATATATATATATGTATATATGTATGTTTGTATGTATATTCCCTTCAGCTACCCTAATACTGAAGTCTCATGAATTACACATCATCTTTCCATGTAGGAATGTAAACAAAACAGTTCAACTTTACTATGTCCCTTATGATTTTTCTTTCTAGTTTATCTTTTTATGCTTCTCTCGATTCTTGTGTTTGAAAGTCATATTTTCTATTCAGCTCTGGTCTTTTCACTGAGAAAGCTTGAAAGTCCTCTATTTTATTGAAAATCCACATTTTGCCTTGGAGCATGATACTCCATTTTGCTGGGTAGGTGATTCTTGGTTTTTATCCTAGCTCCATTGACCTCTGGAATGTCGTATTCCAAGCCCTTTGATCCCTTAATGTAGAAGCTGCTAGATCTTGTATTTTCCTGACTGTGTTTCCACAGTACTCAAATTGTTTCTTTCTGGATGCTTGCAGTATTTTCTCCTTATATGGGAGCTCTGGAATTTGGTGACAATATTCCTAGGAGTTTTCTTATTGGGATCTTTTTCCAGAGGCGATCAGTGGATTCTTTAAATATCTATTTTACCCTCTGCTTCCAGAATATCAGGGCTGTTTTCCTTGATAATTTCTTGAAAGATAATATCTAAGCTCTTTTTTTGATCATGACTTTCAGGTAGTCCAATAATTTGTAAATTATCTTTCCTGGATCTATTTTCCAGGTTAGTGGTTTTTCCAATGTGATACTTCACATTGTGTTACATCTTTTCATTCTTTTGTTTCTGTTTTATAATATCTTGATTTCTCATAAAATCACTAGCTTCCATTTGCTCCAGTCTAATTTTTAAGGAAGTACTTTCTTCAGTGGTCTTTAGGACCTCTCTTTCCATATGGCTAATTCTGCTTTTCAAGGCATTCTTCTCATTGGCTTTTTGGATCTCTTTTGCCATTTGAGTTAGTCTATTTTTAAGGTTGTATTTTCTTTGGTATTTTTTGAGATCTCCTTTAGCAAGTGATTGACTTGTTTTTCATGGTTTTGCCACATCACTCTCATTTCTCTTCCCAATTTTTCCTGTACTTCTCTAGTTTGTTTTTCTAAATCCTTTTTTAGGTCTTCTCTGGCCACAGGCCAATTCATGTTTTTCTTGGAGGCTTTTGATGTAAGCTCTTTGACTTTGTTGACTTCTTCTGACTGTAAGTTTTGGTCTTCTTTGTCATCAAAGAAAGATTCCAAAGTCTGAGTTTGAATCTGAGTCTGTTTGCCCTGCCTGGCCATGTTTCCAGCCAACTATTTGACCCTTGATTTTTTTGTCCAGGTATGACTGCTTGTAGAGTAGAGAGTTCTTTGTTCCAAGCTTGAGGGGTTGTGCTGTTGTTTTCAAAGCTATTTCTACACAGCAAGCTCTGTCACTCCAGCTCTTCTCCTCCCCCAAGAAACACCAAGCCAGACTGGACTCAGATCTTAAGCAGGCTCTGCACTCCCACTCCGATCTGCCACTGAGTTCCCCCCACCACATGGGCCAGGGGCTGTAAGCAACTGCAGCTGTAATTCTGCCCTCAGAGCTGCACCACCTCCATTGCCCCTGCGGTCATGGCCAAACCACGAACTCCTTTCACTCTGTTCCTTCAGGTTTTCCCACTAACCTTCTCTGTTGTCTTTGCTGTTTGTGCACTGAGAAGTCTGGTAACTACCACAGCTCACTGATTCAGGGTACTAGGGCCTGTCCTGCACAGTTCACAGTCTTGTTGGTCCAGGTACTCCCCACGCTTGGCTCTGCTCACCTCCGCTCCCAGCTCCATGCAATAGCCCTTACCCAGTGACCCTCCAGGCTGGCCTGGCCTGGAGCCCGGCTTCCCTCTGCTATTCCCTGGGTTATGCAGCTCTAGAATTTGTTCAGAGCCATTTTATAGGTGTTTGGAGGGACCTGGGAGGGAGCTCATGCAAGTCCCTGTTTTTGTACTGCGATCTTGGCCCCTTCATAATTTTTTTAAGTTGACTGACTTGCTAATGATTGAAATCCATTAAATATACCAAATTTCCTTTGCTCATCTTGACTGTCAGACCACTAGGCCACAACTACCTATCTTCTTTTCATTCTTACAAAATTGTAGATATATCCTAAACACAGAAAAGTTGCAAGGGAGAAAGAAATCCTTTACCCCACATCAGTGTTTTCTAAATACTGCTATTTACTATTCTGTCTCCATGCTGAATAGGAAATAGGGTTTCATTATAAAAATACATATTCACACATATTTACACATTCACACAGTCTATGTGCATAGGCCGATTTTTTTTTAAATGGAAGTGAACTTAAGAAATCAGCTTCTATATAGCGAAGGAGATAGAGCACTGGATAAGGAGTCAGGGAAATCCGAGTTCAAATCTAGCCATAAACTTTACAATTTTGGTGTCTTTGATAATGGCAAGCAACCATGGATTAAGCTACTATTATGTGCCAGGTACTGTGCTAGACAACCTATAAATAGTATCTCATTTGATCCCCACAGCAGCCAAGGGAAGAAGATACTAATATTATCCCCTTTTACAGATAAGGAAATATAGGCACATAGAGACTGAAGATTTGCTCAGTCACACAGGTAGTAAATCCCTGTGACCAGATTTGAACTCAGGTCTTACTGACTCCAGCCCCAGAGTTGTATCCACTAAGCAAACTAGTTATTTATAAAAAAGTAACAGAAAGTACATATGTTGTCCTTCACTTTGTCTTAAGGTTTCACACACATGATCACAACCATAGTTAGGACTTTATTCAAATGTACCTAATGAGTTTTGATGCGAATTACTAGTATATTGCATGCTATCTCCTTCATTTATCTCAATAATTATATTGATATGAATTTCTTTGGTATTATAAAAGCAGTGGTAAGCAAAACCATATATATCTTTCCCTGCATTCAACAAAAGGTAAGGTTTTTTTGGTACTACTGGTGAATTAGATTCCTAAAAGAAAAATAACTATGCATGTATTTTTGTAATAGGATTATACATATATGTGTGTATGTTTATATGGAGATATATACACATATTCACACAGTGTATATACATACATGCCTGTATACATGTGTGCATGTATAACTTTTTCTAATAGGTTACATACACTTGCATATACACATTGCATGCTTAGATATGTATACACACATGCACATGTAATACAAATACATATATATGAATGTGCATGTGTGTATCATACACATGTGTGGATGCATGTTTGCCTACACACCATACACATAGGTATATGTGCACTTACATACACTTATGCATATACACATACAAAATGTGTATATTAGCATGCATGTATAGTCATGAGTATATATACATGCATACATGCATATGTGTATATGTGTAAGATATATCAAACATATATGCATTCAGGCATACATTAATACTTACATGACAATATATATTCCAATATTGAATCACTAATATAAGAAACAAATTTTATATCTTCTTTCTTTTTCTTTTTTTTTGTTTTTTTGGCAGAGCAATTGGGGTTAAGTGACTTGCCCAAGGTCACAAAGCTAGTACATGTTTCAAGTGTCTGAGGCCAGATTTCACTCCAGTCCTCCTGACTCCAGGGCCAGTGCTCTAGTCACTGCACCACCTAGCTGCGCCTATATCTTATTTCTAAGCATCTATCTATCACAATGGGTAAAGCTCTGGATGCAGAATCAGGAAGCCTTGATTTCAATTCTTCTCTTGGACTTTAAATGGGCTAGGCATTTAACTCCTGGCTTTCTGGACTAGTCCATTAACTGCTATATGCCTCATTTTTCTCATCTGTAAAAATCTTCTAGACAATCACTAGAACAAGAATGCCCCCCAACTCGAACCAAGACCTCAACATATCTGACAAGGAACAACTTAGTTTCTGTTTATTTTTTATTGGAAATTCACTTCACCCAGAAGAAACCTATTTCCTTCCTAGACAATCAAAATATCAAGAAATTTCTTACCACGTAAAGAACAAAGTTTTATGTTAATCATTGTTACTAGCTCTTTAATGCAGGATCAAGACAAACAGGTTAAATCTCTCTTCTACATCAACATTCTCTCAAACACTGGAAGAGCCACCATTTTGTTAGTTTACACATTCTAAACATTTCCAGTTCCTTTAACTAAACCCATATAACATGATTTGAGGTCACTAGCTCATTAAGATCACCCTACTCAGAATGTGTTCCAGATTATCAACAGATTTCCTAAAATCTGTTTCCTTTGACTGAATCTAATTTTCCAGATGAGATCTAAAGAAGAAAGAGCAAAGTGAAACCATTGCCACCCTTCACCTAGACACTATAATTTTTGTAATGCAGCCCAACTTTACATTAGTTTTGACCACTGCATTACAAACTTATAGCGTATTGATTAGAGATAGTCATATGTTTGGAAAATGATGAATTCTAATGTAAGTCTTCATATATGTTTATATTTCTTCATTTTTAGTTATTGTTTATCTTATGTCGAAACAACCATTCACAAAATTAGAGATTATGATAAAAATGCATTATTAAAATGCAGTTCCATGGGTGGTTTAATGCTGCTATTTTGAACTACCATCAAGAAACCAATGAAATAATCAAGTATTTATTGAACACCTACTCTATGCCAGGCACCTGCAACTATTATGTGAATATTCAAATTTCTTTTGATTGCTTTGAGTTAATGAAAATAATAAATATTCTCCCAAACAACTTCAAATTTCTATTTCTCCAAAATTTTGAGATGAGTGTCCATGTCACTAGTGTAGTTAACTATCAGCATATACCTAAAGTAACATGCAAGTTTAAAGAAGCAAGAGCCACTTTTAAACTTTGCTATATTACTGTTGTACTCATGTCAGAGAGCACCTGAATCATTGTCTTTCAGTTGCAGTACCCCATTGTATTTGTAAAACTTTGTTTTACAGATATGGTTTGGACTAGTTGATTGGACTAGATATCTTTTACATTTTTATTTGTAAGATCTTATACACCATCATACATTTAAGACTAGAAGGAACATTAAAAGTCACTAAGTCCACTTTTTTAATAGATGAGGAAATTAAAACAAAAAAAAATTAAATTAATTGCCCAAGTTCACAAAGGTGGGGTTTGAACCTGAATCTTCCTGTTTCCAAGTCTATTTGGCCTTATGCATTATGTCTCAGCTTGAGAGTTTTTTTTTTTTGATGAAGCATCCTTTAATCCCTCTATACAGGACTAACCCCAAATGTTAAATACTTTCCTCTTTTTCCCCCATATTTACTGCCAATCACTTTGAAAAGTAATGTCTTTTAGAGATTTCCAGAAATTAAAAAAATAAAATCTAAGAAAGTAGCCAGTAATAAAAATCCAAGCTCTAAAATATCTATTAACAAATGTCCCCAAATCAGGGAACATGGAGGAGAAACTATAGGACCCAAGACAAGGGAAGAAATTTGTTTTCATAGTCATTAATGTGATGATATTCAATGAAACTCATGATTGATAAAAGCCTCTGGATGATCAAAAACTATTCAAAAGGTAGAAGAGAGGTAAAACATGAGGGTTAGCACCATATAGTAAGAAAATGAGGTGAAGATGGCAGCTGCAAAGCAGGGACTTGCGTGAGCTCCCCACCACGTCCCTCCAAAAACCTATAAAAATGGCTCTGAACAAATTCTATAACTGCAGAACCCACAAAATAGCATAGGGAAGCAGGGCTCCAGCCCAAAACAGCCTGGACGGTCACTGGATGAGGTCTATCGTGCATGGAGTGGAGGGGAGCAGAACTCAGTGTGGGAGGCAGCAGGACCAATCAGACGAGGAGCTGGGCAGGACAGGCCCTAGCACCCTGAATCAGTGAGCTGTGGCAGTTACCAGACTTCTCAACCCATAAACACCAAAGACAACAGAGAAGGTTAGTGGGAAAAGCTTCTGGGGACAGAGTTTGCGGTTTGGCCACTGCTGCAGGGGCAGCGGGGGACATGCAGCTACAGAACTACAGCCGCAGTTACTTCTGTCCCCAGGCCCATGTGGTGGGAGGAATTAATTGGTGGATCAGAGCAGGAGGGCAGAGCCTGCTGAAGATTTGCCAGAGGTCTGGGTAGGTGGTTCTTGAGGAAGGAGGAGTGCTGGGCTGGCAGTGCTGGTGGTATAGAAATAGCTCTGAAATCAACTGCGCATCCCCTCAAGCTTGGAACAAAGTACTCTTTGCTCTACAAGCAGTAATACCCTGATGAAAAACTCAAGGGTCAAGTAAGTTGGCTGGGAACATGGCCAGGCAGCGAAAACTCACCCAGATTCAGTCTCAGATGTGAGAATCCTTCTTTGTTGACAAAGAAGACCAAAGCATACAGCCTGAAGAAGTCAACAAAGGACAAGGGCATACACCAAAAGCCTACAAGAAAAACATGAACTGGGCTCGGGCCATGGAAGAGCTCAAAAAGGAGTTGGAAAAGCAAGTTCGAGAAGTAGAGGAAAAATTGGCAAGAGAAATGAGAATGATGCAAGAAAACCATGAAAAACAAGTCAATGACTTGCTAAAGGAGACACAAAAAATACTGAAAAAATATTGAAGAAAACAACACTTTAAAAAATAGACTAACTCAAATGTCAAAAGAGCTCCAAAATGCCAATGAGGAGAAAAATGCCTTGAAAGGCAGAATTAGCGAAATGGAAAAGGAGGTCCAAAAAACCACTCAAGAAAATACTACCTTAACAATGAGTTCAGAGCAAGTGGAAGTTAGTGACTTGATTGGCGGAGCCAAGATGGCGGCTAGAAAGCAGGGACAAGCTTGAGCTCCCTGCTGAGTCCCTCCAAAAACCTATAAAAAATGGCTCTGAACCAATTCTAGAGCGGCGGAACCCGCAGAACAGCGGAGGGAAGCAGGGTTCCAGCCCAGGACAGCCTGGATGGTCTCTGGATGAGGGCTATCCCACACGGAGCTGGGAGCTGGGAACGGAGTGGAGCAGAGCCCAGCCTGAGCCGCATGGATCAACCAGACCAGGAGCCGGGCGGAGCAGGCCCTGGTGCCCTGTGTCAGTGAGCTGCAGAAGTTGCCGGTCTTCTCAACACACAAACACCAAAGACTGTGGAGAAGGTTAGTGGGAAAAGCTGCGGGAGTGGAAGGAGTTCACGGTTTGGCTTCCAGCCCCGGGGGAAGTGGAGGAGGGGCAGCTACAGTTGCTGCTGCTTCTGGCCCCAGGCCCACCTGGTGGGAGGAATTAAGTGGTGGATCAGAGCAGGAGTGCAACAGCCTGCTGAAGATCTAAGCTGAGCCCCGGCTGGGGGTTCTTGGGGAAGGAGTAGTACCAGTGTGACAGAGCTGGCACCTCCCCCCCAAACGTGGAACATAGAACTCGTTAGTCTACAAGCAGTCATACCCCACTGAAAAACTCAAGGGTCAAGTTAGTTGGTTGGGAATATGGCCAGGCAGCGAAAGCACACCCAGATTCAATCTCAGACTTTGGATTCTTTCTTTGGTGACAAAGAAGACCAAAACATACAGCCTAAAGAAGACAACAAAGTCATAGAGTCTACAACAAAGCCTCCAAAAAAAACATGAAATGGTCCCAGACCATGGAAGAGCTCAAAAAGGATTTGGAAAAGCAAGGTAGAGAAGTAGAGGAAAAATTGGGAAGAGAAATGAGAAAGATGTGAGAAAACCATGAAAAACAAGTCAATGACTTGCTAAAGGAAACCCCAAAAAATACTGAAAAATACACTGAAGAAAACAACACTTTAAAAAATAGATTAACTCAAACGGCAAAAGAGCTCCAAAATGCCAATGAGGAGAAGAATGCCTTGAAAGGCAGAATTCGCCAAATGGAAAAGGAGGTCCAAAAGACCACTGAAGATAATACGACTTTAAAAATTAGATTGGAGCAAGTGGAAGCTAGTGACTTTATGAGAAATCAAGATATTATAAAACAGAACCAAAGGACTGAAAAAATGGTAGACAATGTGAAATATCTTATTGGAAAAAACACTGACCTGTAAAATAGATCCAGGAGCGATAATTTAAAAATTATTGGACTACCTGAAAGCCATGATCAAAAAAAAACCTAGATATCATCGTTCAAGAAATTATCAAGGAGAACTGCCCTGATATTCTAGAGCCACAGGGCAAAATAGAAATTGAAAGAATCCATCAATCGCCTCCTCAAATAGATCCCAAAAAGAAATCTCCAAGGATTATTGTTGCCAAATTCCAGAGCTCCCAGATCAAGGAGAAAATACTGCAAGCAGCCAGAAAGAAACAATTTGAGTATTGTGGAAACCCAATCAGAATAACCCAAGATCTGGCAGCTTCTACATTAAGAGATCGAACGCCTTGGAATATGATATTCCGCAGGTCAGTGGAGCTAGGATTAAAACCTAGAATCACCTACCCAGAAAAACTGAGCATCATGCTCCAAGGCAAAATATGGACTTTCAATAATATAGAGGACTTTCAAGCTTTCTCAGTGAAAAGACCAGAACTGAATAGAAAATTTGACTTTCAAACACAAGAATCAAGAGAAGCATGAAAAGGTAATCAAGAAACAGAAATTGCAAGGGACTTACTACAGTTGAACTCTTTTGTTTACCTTCCTACATGGAAAGATGATGCGTATGATACATGAGACATCAGTATTAGGGTAGCTGAATGGAATATATATATATATATATATATATATATATATATATATATATATATATATATACATAAGAGAGAGAGCAGACAGGGTGAGTTGAAGATGAAGGAAGATATCTAAAAGAAATGAAACCAAATTAAGGGATGAGAGAGCAACATACTGAGAGAGAGAGATTGGGAGAGATAGAATGGGGTGGATTATATCACATAGCAGTGGCAAGAGGAAGCAGTTCTGTGGGAGTAGGGGAGAGGTCAGGTGAGGGGGGAATGAGTGAACCTTCCTCTCATCAGATTTGGCCTGAGGAGGGAATGCTATACATACTCAATTGGGTATCTTACCCCACAGGAAAGAAGAGAAAGATAAAAAATAAAATAAAGGGGGGGGGGGTGATGATGAAGGGGAGGGCAGATGGGGGCGGAAGTAATCAAAAACAAACACTTTGGAAAGGGGACAGGGTCAAGGGAGAAAATTCAATAAAGCGGGATGGGTTGGGAAGGAGCAAAATATAATTAGTCTTTCACAACTTGAATATTGTGGAAGGGCTATACATAATGATACACATGTGGCCTAGGTTGAATTGCTTGACTTCTTAGGGATGGGTGGTGTGGGAAGGGAAGAGGGGAGAGAATTTGGAACTCAAAGTTTTAAAAAGAGATGTTCAAAAACAAAAGAAAATGTTTTTGCTTGCAACTAGAAAATAAGATACACAGGCAATGGGGTGTAGAAATTTATCTTGCCCTACAAGAAAGGAAGGGAAATGGGGATGAGAGGGGAGAGGGGTGATAGAGGGGAGGGGTGACTGGGGAACAGGGCAACCAGAATATATGCCATCTTGGAGTGGGGGGGAGGGTAGAAATGAGGAGAAAATTTGTAATTCAAACTATTGTGAAAATCAATGCTGAAAACTAAATATGTTAAATAAATAAATTTAAATTAAAATATAGATTAACTCAAACGGCAAAAGAGCTCCAAAATGCCAATGAGGAGAAGAATGCCTTGAAAGGCAGAATTAGCCAAATGGAAAAGGAGGTGCAAAATACCACTCAAGAAAATACTACCTTAACAATGAGATCAGAGAAAGTGGAAGCTAGTGATTTGATGAGAAATCAAGATATTATAAAACAGAACGAAAGGAATGAAAAAATGGAAGACAATGTCAAATATCTCGGAATAACCACTGACCTAGAAAATAGATCTAGGAGAGATAATTTAAAGTTATTGGACTACCTGAAAGACATGATTAAAAAAAGAGCCTAGATATAATCTTTCAAGAAATTATCAAGGAGAATTGCCCTGATATTCTAGAGCCCAAGGGTAAAATAGAAATTGAAAGAATCCACAGATTGCCTCCTCAAATAGATCCCAAAAAGAAAACTCCGAGGAACATTGTCACCAAATTTCAGAGCTCCCAGATCAAGGAGGAAATACTGCAAGCAGCCAGAAAGAACAATTTGAGTATTGTGGAAAAACAATCAGGATTACACAGGATCTGGCAGCTTCCACATTAAGGGACTGAAGGGCTTGGAATATGATATTCCAGAGGTCAATGGAGCTAGGAATAAAATGAAGAATCACTTACCCAGCAAAACTGTGTATCATATTCCAAGGCAAAATATGGATTTTCAATAAAATAGAGGACTTTCAAGCTTTCTCAGTGAAAAGACCAGAGCTGAATAGAAAATTTGACTTTGAAACACAACAATCAAGAGAAGCATAAAAAGGTAAACAAGAAAGAGAAATCATAAGGGACTTACTAAAGTTGAACTGTTTTGTTTACATTCCTACATAGAAGATGATGTGTATGATTCATGAGACATCAATATCATAGTACCTGAAAGGAATATGCATATATACACACACCCACCCACACACAGATATATATATATACACATATACATGTACATATACATATATACATGTACATATATATATACATATATGTGTATATATGTATATTTGTGTGTGAAAACATATATACATATGTGTGTCTATGTATGTATATATGTAGGTATATGTATATATACGCATATATATATATATACACAAAGGACACAGGGTGATATGAATATGAAGGAATGATATCTAAAAAAATAAAATCAACTTAAGGGATAAAAGAGGAATATATTGAGAGAAGGAGAAATGGAGAGATACAGTAGTGTAAATTATCTTGCAGCAAAGTGCAAACAAGTGGTTCTGTAGGAAGGCAAGAGGGGGCAGGTGACGGGGAATGAGTAAATCTTGCTTTCATTGGATTTGACCTGAGGAGAGAATACCATACACACTCAATAGGGTATATTACCCCACAGGAAAGAAGGAGGAAGAAGATAAAAAAGTGGAGATGATAGAAGGGAGGGCAGATGGGGGGAGGAGGTAATCAAAAACAAACATTTTCCAAAAGGGACAGGATCATGGGAAAAAATTCAATAAAGGCGAATAGGTTAGGAAGGAGCAAAACATAGTTATTAATCTTTCACAACATGAGTATTGTGGAAGGGTTTTACATAATGATATGTATGTGGCCTATGTTGAATTGCTTGCCTTCTTAGGGAGGGTGGGTGGTGAGGGAAGAGAGGAGAGAATTTGCAACTCAAAGTTTTAAAATCAGAAGTTCAAAAACAACAACAAAAAAAGTTTTTTCATGCAGCTAGGAAAAAAGATACACAGGCAATGGGGCATAGCAATTTATCTTGCCCTATGAGAGAAGAAGGGAAAGGGGGATGGGAGAGGAGTGGGGTGACAGATGGGAGGGCTGACTGGGGAATGGGGCAACCAGAATATATGCCATCTTGGAGTGGGGGGAGGGTAGAAATGGTGAAAAATCGTAATTCATACTTTTTTAAAAATCAATGCTGAAAACTAAATATAGTAAATATCCCAGTTTTAGGTATAATTATTTTTAAAAGTGTCAGATGAATAATATGTAAAATTGCATAGATTAAGTTTCTACAAGTCAATTCCATCCAGAAGGGATGAGGAATTTTCAAAAATTATATTCTTAAGAAATAAAAATAAGTCATTATTGTTATGAGGACGAAAATAATGGGAAGGGAAAGATGCAGATGCATGGGAGACACTACCAATCTTATATTTTTCAATACAGAGAAGATAGAATAAAGGACAGATATCAGGTGATGAGTATGAGTGTGTCAGTGTCCCCTAAAAATGTTAAGTGCTAAAGCCATGAGTGAGCTGAGGAGATTGAGGAAATCACCTAACTTTTATGTTGTGTTAAAGTGGAGGAATAAAGAAGAGATAACCCTCTTACATGAGATACATGAGATAGTGCTAACTAACAATAAGAAGGCAGAGTTATTAACATTATTATTATTATTATTTGCTTTTTGCTCTTCATATGAGAAAGACTTTGTGATTGGTGAGAACATAACAAAGATGGATGACAGGAAAATTTATTCAAAGGTAAGTAAGAAAATAGAAAGTAAGAGACCCCATAGCTATCATATAAAATACACCTATTGTTACTGAAATGATCAGAATCTCTGATGGCTGAGCCACCTTCATAGATATTTTAAAGATTATAGAGAAGAGGATAGGTAGTGCAGCACTATAAAAAAGCAATAAGGTTCAGTTTTTTAACAGAAGGAGAGAATAGAAACTGCAATATAAAATCTGGTCAGTGTGTTTGATTTTAATTACTGTGAAAATTCTAAAATGCATTGTTAAAGAAAAGGTTTGTGAACATCTATAAAAGCAAATGATAATTACAAAAATCCAGCTTCACTTCATGAAGAAGAACTCATGAGACTAATGTCACTTCAAATTTTGACAAGTTTATTAACTGTTACATCAGGAAAACGCTAGATTTAATTTACTTTGATTTTTCATAAATTATACTATACTTTTCTCATGGAAAAAGTAGAGAGCTAACTATGGATTTGATCATAAGGTGTCATTCTATCCAGAGCTCGATGAATGACTACACACACAGAGTTGTCATTAATGTTTCATGGTCAGTTTGGCTGGAGACATACAATGGCATATCCCAGTGATCACTGCTTGTTCTTGTGCTCTTTTACGTTACATCAATGGTGTGGTTAAAGGAACAGACAACATGCTTATCTGTTTTGCAGATGATATAGAGATGGGAGGAATAACTAGAACTCTGTATGCCAGAGTTAGGATCCAAAAATATCTTGACAGGCTAAAACCTTAAATGAACCCAATAATATGAAATTCAGTTAGGATAAATATAAATAAAATACAACAACTTCAACAGGATAATGTGAGAGAGGTATGAATACACAGCAAGTTGTCAGGAAATGATATGAATATTTTAATTTGACTGTAAATTCAATATTAGTCAGCTATGATGCAACAGCTAAAAATACATTGTTTTGAAATTGAGCTCCTTGAACTCCATTAAAATGTAATATCTTCTAAGAATAAGCAAATTATAATCTTTCAACACTCTGAAGGTCAGATCATATCTAGAATATTGTGTTAACTTTTAAATTATGACATAGAAAACTAATCTATAAGTTATAAAGTATACAGAGGAGAATAACTGGAATATTGAAAGGACTCTAGTCAATGATATATAAGAATATGTAGTTGAAGGAACTTGGGATACAGGGGACTTCTATCCTGAATAAGAGAAGATTCATGGTCAAGAAGGTTTCATAGTTGTGTCCAAATATTTTAAGAGCTGATGTGTGGAAGAAGAATTAGAATTTTTTTTTTCTTTTTGTTCATAGGATATAACAATGGCCATTGAGCAGAAATTGCAGAGACAATTGCAAACATTTCAGGGGATAAGGAGGGAAGAAGCATTTTTTGAGACTTTTTTCTTATTTTTTATAAATTAATTTACTTTTAGTTTTCAGCATTCACTTCCACAAGATTTTGAGTTCCAAATTTTCTCCCCATGTCTCCACTCCCCCACCCCAAGACAGCATGCATTCTGATTACTCCTTCTCCCAATCTGCCCTCCCTACTATCACCCTCTTTCTCTTATTCCCTTCCCTTCTATTATATGGCAAGATGGATTTCTATATCCCACTGCACGTACATCTTATTTCCTAGTTGTATGTAAAAACAATTTTTAACACTT